>NW_027448465.1:0-294253 GCF_038048845.1 Mixophyes fleayi
TTGAATCATGAACTAAATCATGAATTGAATAATAAATTATGAATCATGAAACGAATCATAAATCATGAATCAAATCATGAATCAAGAATCATGAATCATGAATCAAATCATGAATCAGGAATCATGAATTGAATCATGAATCATGAATCATGAATCATGAATGGACTCAAGAATCATGAATCGAATCATGAATCGAATCATGAATCATGAATTGAATCATGAATTGAAATATGAATCATGAAATGAATCATGAATCATGAATCAAATCATGAATCATGAATTGAATCATGAATTGAATCATGAATCATGAAATGAATCATGAATTGAATCATGAATCATGAATTGAATCATGAATCATGAATTGAATCATGAATTGAATCATGAATCATGAAATAAATCATGAATTGAATCATGAATCATGAATTGAATCATGAATTGAATCATGAATTGAATCATGAATCATGAAATAAATCATGAATTGAATCATGAATTGAATCATGAATCATGAATCGAATCATGAATCATGAATTGAATCATGAATTCAATCATGATTCATGAATTGAATCATGAATCATGAATCATGAAATGAATCATGAATCGAATCATGAATCATGAATCATGAATCGAATCATAAATCATGAATCATGAATTGAATCATGAATCATGAACTGAATCATGAAATGAATCATGAATTATGAATTGAATCATGAATTGAATCATGAATCATGAATCATGAAACGAATCATGAATCATGAATCAAATCATGAATCAAGAATCATGAATCATGAATTATGAATCGAATCATGAATCATGAATCATGAATGGAATCATGAATCATGAATCGAATCATGAATTGAATCATGAATTGAATAATGAATCATGAAATGAATCATGAATCATGAATTGAATCATGAATCATGAATAGAATCATGAATCATGAATCGAATCATGAATCATGAATTGAATCATGAATCATAAATCATGAATCATGAATTGTATCATGAATTGAATCATGAATCATGAATCATGAATTGAATCATGAATCATGATTTGAATCATGAATCATGAATTGAATCATGAATCATGAATCGATTAATGAATCAGGAATTGAATCATGAATTATGAATCATGAATCATGAATCATGAATCGAATCATGAATCATAAATCATGAATTGAATCATGAATCATGAATTATGAATAATGAATCATGAATCATGAATCGAATCATGAATCATGAATTGAATCATGAATCATGAACTGAATCATGAATTGAATCCTGAATCATGAATCATGAAATGAATCATAAATTATGAATTGAATCATGAATCGAATCATGAATCATGAATCGAATCATGATTCATGCATTGAATCATGAATCATGATTTGAATCATGAAATGAATCATGAATCAAATCATAAATCATGAATTGAATCATGAATCATGAATCATGAATTGAATCATGAATCATGAATTCAATCATGAATTGAATCATGAATCATAAATCATGAAATGAATCATGAAATAAATCATGAAATGAATCATGAATCATGAATTGAATCATGAATCGAATCATGAATCATGAATTGAATCATGAATCATGAACTGAATCATGAATTGAATCCTGAATCATGAATCATGAAATGAATCATGAATTATGAATTGAATCATGAATCGAATCATGAATCATGAATCGAATCATGATTCATGCAGTGAATAATGAATCATGAATTGAATCATGAAATAATTCATGAATTGAATCATGAATCATGAATCGAATCATAAATCATGAATTGAATCATGAAATAAATCATAAAATGAATCATGAATCATGAATTGAATCATAAATCAATAATCATGAATTGAATCATGAATCATGAACTAAATCATGAATTGAATAATAAATTATGAATCATGAAACGAATCATAAATCATGAATCAAATCATGAATCAAGAATCATGAATCATGAATCAAATCATGAATCATGAATCATGAATTGAATCATGAATCATGAATAATGAATCATGAATCGAATCAAGAATCATGAATCGAATCATGAATCGAATCATGAATCATGAATTGAATCATGAATTGAATCATGAATCATGAATCGAATCATGAATCATGAATCAAATCATGAATCATGAATTGAATCATGAATCATGAATTGAATCATGAATCATGAATTATGAATCTAATCATGAATCATGAATCATGAATTATGAATCATGAATCATGAATTGAATCATGAAATGAATCATTAATTGAATCATGAATCATGAATCGAATCATAAATCATGAATTGAATCATGAATCATAAATCATGAAATGAATCATGAAATAAATCTTGAAATGAATCATGAATCATGAATTGAATCATAAATCATTAATCATGAATTGAATCATGAATCATGAACTAAATCATGAATCGAATCATGAATCATGAAATGAATCATGAATTATGAATTGAATCATGAATCGAATCATGAATCATGAATCGAATCATGATTCATGCATTGTATCATGAATCATGAATTGAATCATGAAATTAATCATGAATTGAATCATGAATCATGAATCGAATCATAAATCATGAATTGAATCATGAATCATGAATCATGAATTCAATCATGAATTGAATCATGAATCATAAATCATGAAATGAATCATGAAATAAATCATAAAATGAATCATGAATCATGAATTGAATCATAAATCAATAATCATGAATTGAATCATGAATCATGAACTAAATCATGAATTGAATAATAAATTATGAATCATGAAACGAATCATAAATCATGAATCAAATCATGAATCAAGAATCATGAATCATGAATCAAATCATGAATCATGAATCATGAATTGAATCATGAATCATGAATCATAAATCTTGAATTGAATCAAGAATCATAAATCGAATCATGAATCGAATCATGAATCATGAATTGAATCATGAATTGAATCATGAATCATGAATCGAATCATGAATCATGAATTGAATCATGAATCATGAATCATGAATGGAATCATGAATCATGAATCGAATCATGAATTGAATCATGAATTGAATCATGAATCATGAAATGATTCATGAATCATGAATTGAATAATGAATCATTAATAGAATTATGAATCATGAATCGAATCATGAATCATGAATTGAATCATGAATCATGAATTGAATCATGAATCATGAATCATGAATTGAATCATGAATCATGAATCATGAATCATGAATTGAATCATGAATTATGATTTGAATCATGAATCATGAATTGAATCATGAATCATGAATCGAATCATGAATCAGGAATTGAACCATGAATTATGAATCATGAATCATGAATTGAATCATGAATCATGAATCATGAAATGAATCATGAATCATGAACTGAATCATGAATTGAATCATGAATCATGAATCATGAAATGAATCATGAATCATGAATTGAATCATGAATCGAATCATGAATCATGAATCGAATCATGATTCATGCATTGAATCATGAATCCGGAATCATGAATTGAATCATGAATCATGAATTCAATCATGAATTGAATCATGAATCATAAATCATGAAATGAATCATGAAATAAATCATGAAATGAATCATAAATCATGAATTGAATCATAAATCATTAATCATGAATTGAATCATGAATCATGAACTAAATCATGAATTGAATCAAAAATCATGAATCATGAAACGAATCATAAATCATGAATCAAATCATGAATCAAGAATCATGAATCATGAATCAAATCATGAATCAGGAATCATGAATTGAATCATGAATCATGAATCATGAATCATGAATGGAATCAAGAATCATGAATCGAATCATGAATCGAATCATGAATCATGAATTGAATCATGAATTGAAATATGAATCATGAAATGAATCATGAATCATGAATCAAATCATGAATCATGAATTGAATCATGAATTGAATCATGAATCATGAAATGAATCATGAATCGAATCATGAATCATGAATTGAATCATGAATCATGAATCATGAATCATGAATTGAATCATGAATTGAATCATGAATTGAATCATGAATCATGAAATAAATCATGAATTGAATCATGAATCATGAATTGAATCATGAATTGAATCATGAATTGAATCATGAATCATGAAATAAATCATGAATTGAATCATGAATTGAATCATGAATCATGAATCGTATCATGAATCATGAATTGAATCATGAATCATGAATTCAATCATGATTCATGAATTGAATCATGAATCATGAATCATGAAATGAATCATGAATCGAATCATGAATCATGAGTCATGAATCATGAATCGAATCATGAATCATGAATCATGAATTGAATCATGAATCATGAACTGAATCATGAAATGAATCATGAATTATGAATTGAATCATGAATTGAATCATGAATCATTAATCATAAATTGAATCATGAATCATGAACTAAATCATGAATCATGAATTGAATCATATATCATTAATCATGAATTGAATCATGAATCATGAACTAAATCATGAATCGAATCATGAATCATGAATCATGAATTGAATCATATATCATTAATCATGAATTGAATCATGAATCATGAACTAAATCATGAATCGAATCATGAATCATGAATCATGAATTGAATCATATATCATTAATCATGAATTGAATCATGAATCATGAACTAAATCATGAATCGAATCATGAATCATGAATCATGAATTGAATCATGAATCATGAACTGAATCATGAATTGAATCCTGAATCATGAATCATGAAATGAATCATGAATTATGAATTGAATCATGAATCGAATCATGAATCATGAATCGAATCATGATTCATGTATTGAATCATGAATCATGAATTGAATCATGAAATGAATCATGAATTGAATCATGAATCATGAATCGAATCATAAATCATGAATTGAATCATGAATCATGAATCATGAATTGAATCATGAATCATGAATTGAATCATGAATTGAATCATGAATCATAAATCATGAAATGAATCATGAAATAAATCATGAAATGAATCATGAAATAAATCATAAAATGAATCATGAATCATAATTTGAATCATAAATCATTAATCATGAATTGAATCATGAATCATGAACTAAATCATGAATTGAATCATAAATCATGAATCATGAAACGAATCATAAATTATGAATCAAATCATGAATCAAGAATCATGAATCATGAATCAAATCATGAATCATGAATCATGAATTGAATCATGAATCATGAATCATGAATCATGAATTGAATCAAGAATCATGAATCGAATCATGAATTGAATCATGAATCATGAATCGAATCATGAATCATGAATCAAATCATGAATCATGAATTGAATCATAAATCATTAATTGAATCATGAATCATGAATATGAATCTAATCATGAATCATGAATCATGAATTGAATCATGAATCATGAATCATGACTCATGAATTGAATCATGAATTGAATCATGAATTGAATCATGAATCATGAAATAAATTATGAATTGAATCATGAATCATGAATTGAATCATGAATCATGAATCATGAAATGAATCATGAATCATGAATTGAATCATTAATCATGAATCGAATCATGAATCATGAATCGAATCATGAATCATGAATTGAATCATGAATCATGAATTGAATCATGAATCATGAATCATGAATCATGAATTGAATCATGAATCATGAATTGAATCATGAATCATGAATCATGAATTAAATCATGAATCATAAATCGACTCATGAATCATGAATTAAATCATGAAATTTTAATCGAATCATGAATCATGAATCTTCAATCGAATCATGAATCATGAATTGAATCTTGAATCATGAATTGAATCATGGATTGAATCATGAATCATGAAATGAATCATGAATTTAATCATGAAATTAATTATGAATCATTAATTGAATCATGAATCATGAATCCAGAATCTTAATTTAAATCATAAATCATGAATCATGAATCATGAACTGAATCATAAATTGAATCATGAATCATGAATCATGAAATGAATCATGAATCATGAATCGAATCATGAATCATGAATCGAATCATGAATCATGAATTGAATCATGAATCATGAATTGAATCATTAAATGAATCATGAATTGAATCATGAATCATGAATCATGAATCATGAATCATGATTTAAATCATGAATCATGAATTGAATCATGAATCATGAATTAAATCATGAATTGAATCATGAATCATGAATTGAATCATGAATTGAATCATTAAATGAATCATGAATTGAATCATGAATCATGAATCATGAATCATAATTCATTAATCATGAATTGAATCATGAATCATGAACTAAATAATGAATTGAATCATGAATCATGAATCATGAAACGAATCATGAATCATGAATCAAATCATGAATCAAGAATCATGAATCATGAATCATGAATTATGAATCGAATCATGAATCATGAATGGAATCATGAATCATGAATCGAATCATGAATCGAATCATGAATTTAATAATGAATCATGAAATGAATCATGAATCATGAATTGAATCATGAATCATGAATAGAATCATGAATCATGAATCGAATCATGAATCATGAATTGAATCATGAATCATAAATCATGAATCTTGAATTGTATCATGAATTGAATCATGAATCATGAATCATGAATCATGAATTGAATCATGAATCATGATTTGAATCATGAATCATGAATTGAATCATGAATCATGAATCGAATCATGAATCAGGAATTGAATCATGAATTATGAATCATGAATCATGAATCATGAATCGAATCATGAATCATGAATCATGAATTGAATCATGAATCATGAATTATGAATCATGAATCATGAATCGAATCATGAATCATGAATTGAATCATGAATCATGAACTGAATCATGAATTGAATCCTGAATCATGAATCATGAAATGAATCATGAATTATGAATTGAATCATGAATCGAATCATGAATCATGAATCGAATCATGATTCATGCATTGAATCATGAATCATGATTTGAATCAAGAAATGAATCATGAATCGAATCATAAATCATGAATTGAATTATGAATCATGAATCATGAATTGAATCATGAATCATGAATTCAATCATGAATTGAATCATGAATCATAAATCATGAAATGAATAATGAAATAAATCATGAAATGAATCATAAATCATTAATCATGAATTGAATCATGAATCATGAACTAAATCATGAATCGAATCATGAATCATGAATCATGAATTGAATCATGAATCATGAACTGAATCATGAATTGAATCCTGAATCATGAATCATGAAATGAATCATGAATTATGAATTGAATCATGAATCGAATCATGAATCATGAATCGAATCATGATTCATGCATTGAATCATGAATCATGAAATGAATCATGAAATAAATCATGAATTGAATCATAAATCATTAATCATGAATTGAATCATGAATCATGAACTAAATCATGAATCGAATCATGAATCATGAATCATGAATTGAATCATGAATCATGAACTGAATCATGAATTGAATCCTGAATCATGAATCATGAAATGAATCATGAATTATGAATTGAATCATGAATCGAATCATGAATCATGAATCGAATCATGATTCATGCATTGAATCATGAATCATGAATTGAATCATGAATCGAATCATGAATTGTATCATGAATCATGAATCGAATCATAAATCATGAATTGAATCATGAATCATGAATCATGAATTCAATCATGAATTGAATCATGAATCATAAATCATGAAATGAATCATGAAATAAATCATAAAATGAATCATGAATCATGAATTGAATCATAAATAAATAATCATGAATTGAATCATGAATCATGAATTGAATCATGAATTGAATCATGAATTGAATCATGAATCATGAACTAAATTATGAATTGAATCATGAATCATGAATTGAATCATGAATCATGAATCATGAAATGAATCATGAATCATGAATTGAATCATTAATCATGAATCGAATCATGAATCATGAATCGAATCATGAATCATGAATTGAATCATGAATCATGAATTGAATCATGAATCATGAATCATGAATCATGAATTGAATCATGAATCATGAATTGAATCATGAATCATGAATCGAATCATGAATCTTCAATCGAATCATGAATCATTAAACGAATCATGAATCATGAATTAAATCATGGATTGAATCATGAATCATGAAATGAATCATGAATTTAATCATGAAATGAATTATGAATCAATAATTGAATCATGAATCATGAATCCTGAATCTTAATTTAAATCATAAATCATGAATCATGAATTGAATCATGAATCATGAACTGAATCATAAATTGAATCATGAATCATGAATCGAATCATGAATCATGAATTGAATCATGAATCATGAATTGAATCATGAATCATGAATTGAATCATTAAATGAATCATGAATTGAATCATGAATCATGAATCATGAATCATGATTTAAATCATGAATCATGAATCATGAATTGAATCATGAATCATGAATTGAATCATGAATTGAATCATGAATCATGAAATGAATCATAATTCATTAATCATGAATTGAATCATGAATCATGAACTAAATAATGAATTGAATCATAAATCATGAATCATGAAACGAATCATGAATCATGAATCAAATCATGAATCAAGAATCATGAATCATGAATCATGAATTATGAATCGAATCATGAATCATGAATCATGAATGGAATCATGAATCATGAATCGAATCATGAATTGAATCATGAATTGAATAATGAATCATGAAATGAATCATGAATCATGAATTGAATCATGAATCATGAATAGAATCATGAATCATGAATCGAATCATGAATCATGAATTGAATCATGAATCATAAATCATGAATCATGAATTGTATCATGAATTGAATCATGAATCATGAATCATGAATCATGAATTGAATCATGAATCATGATTTGAATCATGAATCATGAATTGAATCATGAATAATGAATCGAATCATGAATCAGGAATTGAATCATGAATCATGAATCATGAATTATGAATTGAATCATGAATCGAATCATGAATCATGAATCGAATCATGATTCATGCATTGAATCATGAATCATGATTTGAATCATGAAATGAATCATGAATCGAATCATAAATCATGAATTGAATTATGAATCATGAATCATGAATTGAATCATGAATCATGAATTCAATCATGAATTGAATCATGAATCATAAATCATGAAATGAATCATGAAATAAATCATGAAATGAATCATGAATCCTGAATTGAATCATAAATCATTAATCATGAATTGAATCATGAATCATGAACTAAATCATGAATCGAATCATGAATCATGAATCATGAATCATTATTCGAATCATGAATCATGAATTGAATCATGAATCGCATCATGATTCATGCATTGAATCATGAATCATGAATTGAATCATGAAATGAATCATGAATTGAATCATGAATTATGAATCGAATCATAAATCATGAATTGAATCATGAATCATGAATCATGAATTCAATCATGAATTGAATCATGAATCATAAATCATGAAATGAATCATGAAATAAATCATAAAATGAATCATGAATCATGAATTGAATCATAAATAAATAATCATGAATTGAATCATGAATCATGAATTGAATCATGAATTGAATCATGAATTGAATCATGAATCATCAAATAAATTATGAATTGAATCATGAATCATGAATTGAATCATGAATCATGAATCATGAAATGAATCATGAATCATGAATTGAATCATTAATCATGAATCGAATCATGAATCATGAATCGAATCATGAATCATGAATTAAATCATGAATCATGAATTGAATCATGAATCATGAATCATGAATCATGAATTGAATCATGAATCATGAATTGAATCATGAATCATGAATCGAATCATAAATCTTCAATCGAATCATGAATCATTAATCGAATCATGAATCATGAATTGAATCATGGATTGAATCATAAATCATGAAATGAATCATGAATTTAATCATGAAATGAATTATGAATCATTAAATGAATCATGAATCATGAATCCTGAATCTTAATTTAAATCATAAATCATGAATCATGAATTGAATCATGAATCATGAACTGAATCATAAATTGAATCATGAATCATGAATCATGAAATGAATCATGAATCATGAATCGAATCATGAATCATGAATTGAATCATGAATCATGAATTGAATCATGAATCATGAATTGAATCATTAAATGAATCATGAATTGAATCATGAATCATGAATCATGAATCATGATTTAAATCATGAATCATGAATCATGAATTGAATCATGAATCATGAATTGAATCATGAATTGAATCAGGAATCATGAAATGAATCATGAATTAAATCATGAAATGAATCATGAATCATGAATTGAATCATAATTCATTAATCATGAATTGAATCATGAATCATGAACTAAATAATGAATTGAATCATGAATCATGAATCATGAAACGAATCATGAATCATGAATCAAATCATGAATCAAGAATCATGAATCATGAATCATGAATTATGAATCGAATCATGAATCATGAATCATGAATGGAATCATGAATCATGAATCGAATCATGAATTGAATCATGAATTGAATAATGAATCATGAAATGAATCATGAATCATGAATTGAATCATGAATCATGAATAGAATCATGAATCATGAATCGAATCATGAATCATGAATTGAATCATGAATCATAAATCATGAATCATGAATTGTATCATGAATTGAATCATGAATCATGAATCATGAATCATGAATTGAATCATGAATCATGATTTGAATCATGAATCATGAATTGAATCATGAATAATGAATCGAATCATGAATCAGGAATTGAATCATGAATCATGAATCATGAAATGAATCATGAATTATGAATTGAATCATGAATCGAATCATGAATCATGAATCGAATCATGATTCATGCATTGAATCATGAATCATGATTTGAATCATGAAATGAATCATGAATCGAATCATAAATCATGAATTGAATTATGAATCATGAATCATGAATTGAATCATGAATCATGAATTCAATCATGAATTGAATCATGAATCATAAATCATGAAATGAATCATGAAATAAATCATGAAATGAATCATGAATCCTGAATTCAATCATAAATCATTAATCATGAATTGAATCATGAATCATGAACTAAATCATGAATCGAATCATGAATCATGAATCATGAATCATTAATCGAATCATGAATCATGAATTGAATCATGAATCGCATCATGATTCATGCATTGAATCATGAATCATGAATTGAATCATGAAATGAATCATGAATTGAATCATGAATTATGAATCGAATCATAAATCATGAATTGAATCATGAATCATGAATCATGAATTCAATCATGAATTGAATCATGAATCATAAATCATGAAATGAATCATGAAATAAATCATAAAATGAATCATGAATCATGAATTGAATCATAAATAAATAATCATGAATTGAATCATGAATCATGAATTGAATCATGAATTGAATCATGAATTGAATCATGAATCATCAAATAAATTATGAATTGAATCATGAATCATGAATTGAATCATGAATCATGAATCATGAAATGAATCATGAATCATGAATTGAATCATTAATCATGAATCGAATCATGAATCATGAATCGAATCATGAATCATGAATTAAATCATGAATCATGAATTGAATCATGAATCATGAATCATGAATCATGAATTGAATCATGAATCATGAATTGAATCATGAATCATGAATCGAATCATGAATCTTCAATCGAATCATGAATCATTAATCGAATCATGAATCATGAATTGAATCATGGATTGAATCATAAATCATGAAATGAATCATGAATTTAATCATGAAATGAATTATGAATCATTAAATGAATCATGAATCATGAATCCTGAATCTTAATTTAAATCATAAATCATGAATCATGAATTGAATCATGAATCATGAACTGAATCATAAATTGAATCATGAATCATGAAATGAATCATGAATCATGAATCGAATCATGAATCATGAATTGAATCATGAATCATGAATTGAATCATGAATCATGAATTGAATCATTAAATGAATCATGAATTGAATCATGAATCATGAATCATGAATCATGAATCATGATTTAAATCATGAATCATGAATCATGAATTGAATCATGAATCATGAATTGAATCATGAATTGAATCAGGAATCATGAAATGAATCATGAATTAAATCATGAAATGAATCATGAATCATGAATTGAATCATAATTCATTAATCATGAATTGAATCATGAATCATGAACTAAATAATGAATTGAATCATGAATCATGAATCATGAAACGAATCATGAATCATGAATCAAATCATGAATCAAGAATCATGAATCATGAATCATGAATTATGAATCGAATCATGAATCATGAATCATGAATGGAATCATGAATCATGAATCGAATCATGAATTGAATCATGAATTGAATAATGAATCATGAAATGAATCATGAATCATGAATTGAATCATGAATCATGAATAGAATCATTAATCATGAATCGAATCATGAATCATGAATTGAATCATGAATCATAAATCATGAATCATGAATTGTATCATGAATTGAATCATGAATCATGAATCATGAATCATGAATTGAATCATGAATCATGATTTGAATCATGAATCATGAATTGAATCATGAATAATGAATCGAATCATGAATCAGGAATTTAATCATGAATCATGAATCATGAAATGAATCATGAATTATGAATTGAATCATGAATCGAATCATGAATCATGAATCGAATCATGATTCATGCATTGAATCATGAATCATGATTTGAATCATGAAATGAATCATGAATCGAATCATAAATCATGAATTGAATTATGAATCATGAATCATGAATTGAATCATGAATCATGAATTGATTAATGAATTGAATCATGAATCATAAATCATGAAATGAATCATGAAAGAAATCATGAAATGAATCATGAATCCTGAATTGAATCATAAATCATTAATCATGAATTGAATCATGAATCATGAACTAAATCATGAATCGAATCATGAATCATGAATCATGAATTGAATCATGAATCATGAACTGAATCATGAATTGAATCCTGAATCATGAATCATGAAATGAATCATGAATTATGAATTGAATCATGAATCGAATCATGAATCATGAATCGAATTATGATTCATGCATTGAATCATGAATCATGAATTGAATCATGAAATGAATCATGAATTGAATCATGAATCATGAATCGAATCATAAATCATGAATTGAATCATGAATCACGAATCATGAATTCAATCATGAATTGAATCATGAATCATAAATCATGAAATGAATCATGAAATAAATCATAAAATGAATCATGAATCATGAATTGAATCATAAATCAATAATCATGAATTGAATCATGAATCATGAACTAAATCATGAATTGAATAATAAATTATGAATCATGAAACGAATCATAAATCATGAATCAAATCATGAATCAAAAATCATGAATCATGAATCAAATCATGAATCATGAATCATGAATTGAATCATGAATCATGATTCATGAATCATGAATTGAATCAAGAATCATGAATCGAATCATGAATCGAATCATGAATCATGAATTGAATCATGAATTGAATCATGAATCATGAATTGAATCATATATCATTAATCATGACTTGAATCATGGATCATGAACTAAATCATGAATCATAAATTGAATCATATATCATTAATCATGAATTGAATCATGAATCATGAATTATGAATCATGAATCATGAATCATGAATCGAATCATGAATCATGAATTGAATCATGAATCATGAACTGAATCATGAATTGAATCCTGAATCATGAATCATGAAATGAATCATGAATTATGAATTGAATCATGAATCGAATCATGAATCATGAATCTAATCATGATTCATGCATTGAATCATGTATCATGATTTGAATCATGAAATGAATCATGAATCGAATCATAAATCATGAATTGAATTATGAATCATGAATCATGAATTGAATCATGAATCCTGAATTCAATCATGAATTGAATCATGCATCATAAATCATGAAATGAATCATGAAATAAATCATGAAATGAATCATGAATCATGAATTGAATCATAAATCATTAATCATGAATTGAATCATGAATCATGAACTAAATCATGAATCGAATCATGAATCATGAATCATGAATTGAATCATGAATCATGAACTGAATCATGAATTGAATCCTGAATCATGAATCATGAAATGAATCATGAATTATGAATTGAATCATGAATCGAATCATGAATCATGAATCGAATCATGATTCATGCATTGAATCATGAATTGAATCATGAAATGAATCATGAATTGAATCATGAATCATGAATCAAATCATAAATCATGAATTGAATCATGAATCATGAAATGAATCATGAAATAAATCATAAAATGAATCATGAATCATGAATTGAATCATAAATCAATAATCATGAATTGAATCATGAATCATGAACTAAATCATGAATTGAATAATAAATTATGAATCATGAAATGAATCTTAAATCATGAATCATGAATTGAATCATGAATCATGAACTGAATCATGAATTGAATCCTGAATCATGAAATGAATCATGAATTATGAATTGAATCATGAATCGAATCATGAATCATGAATCGAATCATGATTCATGCATTGAATCATGAATCATGATTTGAATCATGAAATGAATCATGAATCGAATCATAAATCATGAATTGAATTATGAATCATGAATCATGAATTGAATCATGAATCATGAATTCAATCATGAATTGAATCATGAATCATAAATCATGAAATGAATCATGAAATAAATCATGAAATGAATCATAAATCATTAATCATGAATTGAATCATGAATCATGAACTAAATCATGAATCGAATCATGAATCATGAATCATGAATTGAATCATGAATCATGAACTGAATCATGAATTGAATCCTGAATCATGAATCATGAAATGAATCATGAATTATGAATTGAATCATGAATCGAATCATGAATCATGAATCGAATCATGATTCATGCATTGAATCATGAATCATGAAATGAATCATGAAATAAATCATGAATTGAATCATAAATCATTAATCATGAATTGAATCATGAATCATGAACTAAATCATGAATCGAATCATGAATCATGAATTGAATCATGAATCATGAACTGAATCATGAATTGAATCCTGAATCATGAATCATGAAATGAATCATGAATTATGAATTGAATCATGAATCGAATCATGAATCATGAATCGAATCATGATTCATGCATTGAATCATGAATCATGAATTGAATCATGAATCGAATCATGAATTGTATCATGAATCATGAATCGAATCATAAATCATGAATTGAATCATGAATCATGAATCATGAATTCAATCATGAATTGAATCATGAATCATAAATCATGAAATGAATCATGAAATAAATCATAAAATGAATCATGAATCATGAATTGAATCATAAATAAATAATCATGAATTGAATCATGAATCATGAATTGAATCATGAATTGAATCATGAATTGAATCATGAATCATGAAATAAATTATGAATTGAATCATGAATCATGAATTGAATCATGAATCATGAATCATGAAATGAATCATGAATCATGAATTGAATCATTAATCATGAATCGAATCATGAATCATGAATCGAATCATGAATCATGAATCATGAATTGAATCATGAATCATGAATCATGAATCATGAATTGAATCATGAATCATGAATTGAATCATGAATCATGAATCGAATCATGAATCTTCAATCGAATCATGAATCATTAATCGAATCATGAATCATGAATTAAATCATGGATTGAATCATGAATCATGAAATGAATCATGAATTTAATCATGAAATGAATTATGAATCATTAATTGAATCATGAATCATGAATCCTGAATCTTAATTTAAATCATAAATCATGAATCATGAATTGAATCATGAATCATGAACTGAATCATAAATTGAATCATGAATCATGAATCATGAATCGAATCATGAATCATGAATTGAATCATGAATCATGAATTGAATCATGAATCATGAATTGAATCATTAAATGAATCATGAATTGAATCATGAATCATGAATCATGAATCATGAATCATGAATTGAATCATGAATCATGAATTGAATCATGAATTGAATCATGAATCATGAAATGAATCATAATTCATTAATCATGAATTGAATCATGAATCATGAACTAAATAATGAATTGAATCATGAATCATGAATCATGAAATGAATCATGAATCATGAATCAAATCATGAATCAAGAATCATGAATCATGAATCATGAATTATGAATCGAATCATGAATCATGAATCATGAATGGAATCATGAATTGAATCATGAATTGAATAATGAATCATGAAATGAATCATGAATCATGAATTGAATCATGAATCATGAATAGAATCATGAATCATGAATCGAATCATGAATCATGAATTGAATCATGAATCATAAATCATGAATCATGAATTGTATCATGAATTGAATCATGAATCATGAATCATGAATCATGAATTGAATCATGAATCATGATTTGAATCATGAATCATGAATTGAATCATGAATAATGAATCGAATCATGAATCAGGAATTGAATCATGAATCATGAATCATGAAATGAATCATAAATTATGAATTGAATCATGAATCGAATCATGAATCATGAATCGAATCATGATTCATGCATTGAATCATGAATCATGATTTGAATCATAAAATGAATCATGAATCGAATCATAAATCATGAATTGAATTATGAATCATGAATCATGAATTGAATCATGAATCATGAATTCAATCATGAATTGAATCATGAATCATAAATCATGAAATGAATCATGAAATAAATCATGAAATGAATCATGAATCCTGAATTGAATCATAAATCATTAATCATGAATTGAATCATGAATCATGAACTAAATCATGAATCGAATCATGAATCATGAATCATTAATCGAATCATGAATCATGAATTGAATCATGAATCGCATCATGATTCATGCATTGAATCATGAATCATGAATTGAATCATGAAATGAATCATGAATTGAATCATGAATTATGAATCGAATCATAAATCATGAATTGAATCATGAATCATGAATCATGAATTCAATCATGAATTGAATCATGAATCATAAATCATGAAATGAATCATGAAATAAATCATAAAATGAATCATGAATCATGAATTGAATCATAAATAAAAAATCATGAATTGAATCATGAATCATGAATTGAATCATGAATTGAATCATGAATCATCAAATAAATTATGAATTGAATCATGAATCATGAATTGAATCATGAATCATGAATCATGAAATGAATCATGAATCATGAATTGAATCATTAATCATGAATCGAATCATGAATCATGAATCGAATCATGAATCATGAATTAAATCATGAATCATGAATTGAATCATGAATCATGAATTGAATCATGAATCATGAATTGAATCATGAATCATGAATCGAATCATGAATCTTCAATCGAATCATGAATCATTAATCGAATCATGAATCATGAATTGAATCATGGATTGAATCATAAATCATGAAATGAATCATGAATTTAATCATGAAATGAATTATGAATCATTAAATAAATCATGAATCATGAATCCTGAATCTTAATTTAAATCATAAATCATGAATCATGAATTGAATCATGAATCATGAACTGAATCATAAATTGAATCATGAATCATGAATCATGAAATGAATCATGAATCGAATCATGAATCATGAATTGAATCATGAATCATGAATTGAATCATGAATCATGAATTGAATCATTAAATGAATCATGAATTGAATCATGAATCATGAATCATGAATCATGAATCATGATTTAAATCATGAATCATGAATCATGAATTGAATCATGAATCATGAATTGAATCATGAATTGAATCATGAATTGAATCATGAATCATGAAATGAATCATGAATTAAATCATGAAATGAATCATGAATCATGAATTGAATCATAATTCATTAATCATGAATTGAATCATGAATCATGAACTAAATAATGAATTGAATCATGAATCATGAATCATGAAACGAATCATGAATCATGAATCAAATCATGAATCAAGAATCATGAATCATGAATCATGAATCATGAATTATGAATCGAATCATGAATCATGAATCATGAATGGAATCATGAATCATGAATCGAATCATGAATTGAATCATGAATTGAATAATGAATCATGAAATGAATCATGAATCATGAATTGAATCATGAATTATGTATAGAATCATTAATCATGAATCGAATCATGAATCATGAATTGAATCATGAATCATAAATCATGAATCATGAATTGTATCATGAATTGAATCATGAATCATGAATCATGAATCATGAATTGAATCATGAATCATGATTTGAATCATGAATCATGAATTGAATCATGAATCGAATCATGAATCAGGAATTTAATCATGAATCATGAATCATGAAATGAATCATGAATTATGAATTGAATCATGAATCGAATCATAAATCATGAATTGAATTATGAATCATGAATCATGAATTGAATCATGAATCATGAATTGAATCATGAATTGAATCATGAATCATAAATCATGAAATGAATCATGAAATAAATCATGAAATGAATCATGAATCCTGAATTGAATCATAAATCATTAATCATGAATTGAATCATGAATCATGAATCATGAATTGAATCATGAATCATGAACTGAATCATGAATTGAATCCTGAATCATGAATCATGAAATGAATCATGAATTATGAATTGAATCATGAATCGAATCATGAATCATGAATCGAATTATGATTCATGCATTGAATCATGAATCATGAATTGAATCATGAAATGAATCATGAATTGAATCATGAATCATGAATCGAATCATAAATCATGAATTGAATCATGAATCACGAATCATGAATTCAATCATGAATTGAATCATGAATCATAAATCATGAAATGAATCATGAAATAAATCATAAAATGAATCATGAATCATGAATTGAATCATAAATCAATAATCATGAATTGAATCATGAATCATGAACTAAATCATGAATTGAATAATAAATTATGAATCATGAAACGAATCATAAATCATGAATCAAATCATGAATCAAAAATCATGAATCATGAATCAAATCATGAATCATGAATCATGAATTGAATCATGAATCATGATTCATGAATCATGAATTGAATCAAGAATCATGAATCGAATCATGAATCATGAATTGAATCATGAATTGAATCATGAATCATGAATTGAATCATATATCATTAATCATGACTTGAATCATGGATCATGAACTAAATCATGAATCATAAATTGAATCATATATCATTAATCATGAATTGAATCATGAATCATGAACTAAATCATGAATCGAATCATGAATCATGAATCATGAATTGAATTATGAATCATGAACTGAATCATGAATTGAATCCTGAATCATGAATCATGAAATGAATCATGAATTATGAATTAAATCATGAATCGAATCATGAATCATGAATCGAATCATGATTCATGCATTGAATCATGAATCATGAATTGAATCATGAAATGAATCATGAATTGAATCATGAATCATGAATCGAATCATAAATCATGAATTGAATCATGAATCATGAATCATGAATTCAATCATGAATTGTATCATGAATCATAAATCATGAAATGAATCATGAATCATGAATTGAATCATAAATCAATAATCATGAATTGAATCATGAATCATGAACTAAATCATGAATTGAATAATAAATTATGAATCATGAAACGAATCATAAATCATGAATCAAATCATGAATCAAGAATCATGAATCATGAATCAAATCATGAATCATGAATCATGAATTGAATAATAAATTATGAATCATGAAACGAATCATAAATCATGAATCAAATCATGAATCAAGAATCATGAATCATGAATCAAATCATGAATCATGAATCATGAATTGAATCATGAATCATGAATCATGAATCATGAATTGAATCAAGAATCATGAATCGAATCATGAATCATGAATTGAATCATGAATTGAATCATGAATCATGAATCGAATCATGAATCATGAATCAAATCATGAATCATGAATTGAATCATGAATCATGAATTAAATCATGAATCATGAATTATGAATCTAATCATGAATCATGAATCATGAATTATGAATCATGAATCATGAATTGAATCATGAAATGAATCATGAATTGAATCATGAATCATGAATCGAATCATAAATCATGAATTGAATCATGAATCATGAATCATGAATTGAATCATGAATCATGAATTCAATCATGAATTGAATCATGAATCATAAATCATCAAATGAATCATGAAATAAATCATGAAATGAATCATGAATCATGAATTGAATCATAAATCATTAATCATGAATTGAATCATGAATCATGAACTAAATCATGAATCGAATCATGAATCATGAATTGAATCATGAATCATGAACTGAATCATGAATTGAATCCTGAATCATGAATCATGAAATGAATCATAAATCATGCATCAAATCATGAATCAAGAATCATGAATCATGAATCATGAATCAAATCATGAATCATGAATCATGAATTGAATCATGAATCATGAATCATGAATCATGAATTGAATCAAGAATCATGAATCGAATCATGAATCGAATCATGAATCATGAATTGAATCATGAATTGAATCATGAATCATGAATCGAATCATGAATCATGAATCAAATCATGAATCATGAATTGAATCATGAATCATTAATTGAATCATGAATCATGAATATGAATCTAATCATGAATCATGAATCATGAATTGAATCATGAATCATGAATCATGAATCATGAATTGAATCATGAATCATGAAATAATTTATGCATTGAATCATGAATCATGAATTGAATCATGAATCATGAATCATGAATTGAATCATGAATCATGAATCGAATCATGAATCATGAATCATGAATTGAATCATGAATCATGAATTGAATCATGAATCATAAATCATGAATTAAATCATGAATCATAAATCGACTAATGAATCATGAATTAAATCATGAATCTTCAATCGAATCATGAATCATGAATTAAATCATGAATCTTCAATCGAATCATGAATCATGAATCGAATCATGAATCCTGAATTGAATCATGGATTGAATCATGAATCATGAAATGAATCATGAATTTAATCATGAAATGAAATATGAATCATTAATTGAATCATGAATCATGAATCCTGAATCTTAATTTAAATCATAAATCATGAATCATGAAATGAATCATGAATCATGAATCGAATCATGAATCATGAATCGAATCATGAATCATGAATCGAATCATGAATCATGAATCGAATCATGAATCATGAATTGAATCATGAATAATGAATTGAATCATTAAATGAATCATGAATTGAATCATGAATCATGAATCATGAATCATGAATTGAATCATGAATCATGAATTGAATCATTAAATGAATCATGAATTGAATCATGAATCATGAATCATGAATCATGAATCATGATTTAAATCATGAATCATGAATCATGAATTGAATCATGAATCATGAATTGAATCATGAATTGAATCATGAATTGAATCATGAATCATGAAATGAATTATGAATTAAATCATGAAATGAATCATGAATCATGAATTGAATCATAATTCATTAATCATGAATTGAATCATGAATCATGAACTAAATAATGAATTGAATCATGAATCATGAATCATGAAACGAATCATGAATCATGAATCAAATCATGAATCAAGAATCATGAATCATGAATTATGAATCGAATCATGAATCATGAATCATGAATGGAATCATGAATCATGAATCGAATCATGAATTGAATCATGAATCATGAATTGAATCATGAATCATGAATAGAATTATGAATCATGAATCGAATCATGAATCATGAATTGAATCATGAATCATAAATCATGAATCATGAATTGTATCATGAATTGAATCATGAATCATGAATCATGAATCATGAATTAAATCATGAATCATGGATTTGAATCAAGAATCATGAATTGAATCATGAATCATGAATCGAATCATGAATCAGGAATTGAATCATGAATTATGAATCATGAATCATAAATCATGAATCGAATCATGAATCATGAATCATGAATTGAATCATGAATCATGAATTATGAATAATGAAATGAATCATGAATTATGAATTGAATCATGAATCGAATCATGAATCATGAATCGAATCATGATTCATGCATTGAATCATGAATCATGATTTGAATCAAGAATTGAATCATGAATCGAATCATAAATCATGAATTGAATTATGAATCATGAATCAAGAATTGAATCATGAATCATGAATTCAATCATGAATTGAATCATGAATCATAAATCATGAAATGAATCATGAAATAAATCATGAAATGAATCATGAATCATGAATTGAATCATAAATCATTAATCATGAATTGAATCATGAATCATGAATCATGAATTGAATCATGAATCATGAACTGAATCATGAATTGAATCCTGAATCATGAATCATGAAATGAATCATGAATTATGAATTGAATCATGAATCGAATCATGAATCATGAATCGAATTATGATTCATGCATTGAATCATGAATCATGAATTGAATCATGAAATGAATCATGAATTGAATCATGAATCATGAATCGAATCATAAATCATGAATTGAATCATGAATCACGAATCATGAATTCAATCATGAATTGAATCATGAATCATAAATCATGAAATGAATCATGAAATAAATCATAAAATGAATCATGAATCATGAATTGAATCATAAATCAATAATCATGAATTGAATCATGAATCATGAACTAAATCATGAATTGAATAATAAATTATGAATCATGAAACGAATCATAAATCATGAATCAAATCATGAATCAAAAATCATGAATCATGAATCAAATCATGAATCATGAATCATGAATTGAATCATGAATCATGATTCATGAATCATGAATTGAATCAAGAATCATGAATCGAATCATGAATCATGAATTGAATCATGAATTGAATCATGAATCATGAATTGAATCATATATCATTAATCATGACTTGAATCATGGATCATGAACTAAATCATGAATCATAAATTGAATCATATATCATTAATCATGAATTGAATCATGAATCATGAACTAAATCATGAATCGAATCATGAATCATGAATCATGAATTGAATTATGAATCATGAACTGAATCATGAATTGAATCCTGAATCATGAATCATGAAATGAATCATGAATTATGAATTAAATCATGAATCGAATCATGAATCATGAATCGAATCATGATTCATGCATTGAATCATGAATCATGAATTGAATCATGAAATGAATCATGAATTGAATCATGAATCATGAATCGAATCATAAATCATGAATTGAATCATGAATCATGAATCATGAATTCAATCATGAATTGTATCATGAATCATAAATCATGAAATGAATCATGAATCATGAATTGAATCATAAATCAATAATCATGAATTGAATCATGAATCATGAACTAAATCATGAATTGAATAATAAATTATGAATCATGAAACGAATCATAAATCATGAATCAAATCATGAATCAAGAATCATGAATCATGAATCAAATCATGAATCATGAATCATGAATTGAATAATAAATTATGAATCATGAAACGAATCATAAATCATGAATCAAATCATGAATCAAGAATCATGAATCATGAATCAAATCATGAATCATGAATCATGAATTGAATCATGAATCATGAATCATGAATCATGAATTGAATCAAGAATCATGAATCGAATCATGAATCATGAATTGAATCATGAATTGAATCATGAATCATGAATCGAATCATGAATCATGAATCAAATCATGAATCATGAATTGAATCATGAATCATGAATTAAATCATGAATCATGAATTATGAATCTAATCATGAATCATGAATCATGAATTATGAATCATGAATCATGAATTGAATCATGAAATGAATCATGAATTGAATCATGAATCATGAATCGAATCATAAATCATGAATTGAATCATGAATCATGAATCATGAATTGAATCATGAATCATGAATTCAATCATGAATTGAATCATGAATCATAAATCATCAAATGAATCATGAAATAAATCATGAAATGAATCATGAATCATGAATTGAATCATAAATCATTAATCATGAATTGAATCATGAATCATGAACTAAATCATGAATCGAATCATGAATCATGAATTGAATCATGAATCATGAACTGAATCATGAATTGAATCCTGAATCATGAATCATGAAATGAATCATAAATCATGCATCAAATCATGAATCAAGAATCATGAATCATGAATCATGAATCAAATCATGAATCATGAATCATGAATTGAATCATGAATCATGAATCATGAATCATGAATTGAATCAAGAATCATGAATCGAATCATGAATCGAATCATGAATCATGAATTGAATCATGAATTGAATCATGAATCATGAATCGAATCATGAATCATGAATCAAATCATGAATCATGAATTGAATCATGAATCATTAATTGAATCATGAATCATGAATATGAATCTAATCATGAATCATGAATCATGAATTGAATCATGAATCATGAATCATGAATCATGAATTGAATCATGAATCATGAAATAATTTATGCATTGAATCATGAATCATGAATTGAATCATGAATCATGAATCATGAATTGAATCATGAATCATGAATCGAATCATGAATCATGAATCATGAATTGAATCATGAATCATGAATTGAATCATGAATCATAAATCATGAATTAAATCATGAATCATAAATCGACTAATGAATCATGAATTAAATCATGAATCTTCAATCGAATCATGAATCATGAATTAAATCATGAATCTTCAATCGAATCATGAATCATGAATCGAATCATGAATCCTGAATTGAATCATGGATTGAATCATGAATCATGAAATGAATCATGAATTTAATCATGAAATGAAATATGAATCATTAATTGAATCATGAATCATGAATCCTGAATCTTAATTTAAATCATAAATCATGAATCATGAAATGAATCATGAATCATGAATCGAATCATGAATCATGAATCGAATCATGAATCATGAATCGAATCATGAATCATGAATCGAATCATGAATCATGAATTGAATCATGAATAATGAATTGAATCATTAAATGAATCATGAATTGAATCATGAATCATGAATCATGAATCATGAATTGAATCATGAATCATGAATTGAATCATTAAATGAATCATGAATTGAATCATGAATCATGAATCATGAATCATGAATCATGATTTAAATCATGAATCATGAATCATGAATTGAATCATGAATCATGAATTGAATCATGAATTGAATCATGAATTGAATCATGAATCATGAAATGAATTATGAATTAAATCATGAAATGAATCATGAATCATGAATTGAATCATAATTCATTAATCATGAATTGAATCATGAATCATGAACTAAATAATGAATTGAATCATGAATCATGAATCATGAAACGAATCATGAATCATGAATCAAATCATGAATCAAGAATCATGAATCATGAATTATGAATCGAATCATGAATCATGAATCATGAATGGAATCATGAATCATGAATCGAATCATGAATTGAATCATGAATCATGAATTGAATCATGAATCATGAATAGAATTATGAATCATGAATCGAATCATGAATCATGAATTGAATCATGAATCATAAATCATGAATCATGAATTGTATCATGAATTGAATCATGAATCATGAATCATGAATCATGAATTAAATCATGAATCATGGATTTGAATCAAGAATCATGAATTGAATCATGAATCATGAATCGAATCATGAATCAGGAATTGAATCATGAATTATGAATCATGAATCATAAATCATGAATCGAATCATGAATCATGAATCATGAATTGAATCATGAATCATGAATTATGAATAATGAAATGAATCATGAATTATGAATTGAATCATGAATCGAATCATGAATCATGAATCGAATCATGATTCATGCATTGAATCATGAATCATGATTTGAATCAAGAATTGAATCATGAATCGAATCATAAATCATGAATTGAATTATGAATCATGAATCAAGAATTGAATCATGAATCATGAATTCAATCATGAATTGAATCATGAATCATAAATCATGAAATGAATCATGAAATAAATCATGAAATGAATCATGAATCATGAATTGAATCATAAATCATTAATCATGAATTGAATCATGAATCATGAACTAAATCATGAATCGAATCATGAATCATGAATCATGAATTGAATCATGAATCATGAACTGAATCATGAATTGAATCCTGAATCATGAATCATGAAATGAATCATGAATTATGAATTGAATCATGAATCGAATCATGAATCATGAATCGAATCATGATTCATGCATTGAATCATGAATCATGAATTGAATCATGAAATGAATCATGAATTGAATCATGAATCATGAATCGAATCATAAATCATGAATTGAATCATGAATCATGAATCATGAATTCAATCATGAATTGAATCATAAATCATAAATCATGAAATGAATCATGAAATAAATCATAAAATGAATCATGAATCATGAATTGAATCATAAATCAATAATCATGAATTAAATCATGAATCATGAACTAAATCATGAAGTGAATAATAAATTATGAATCATGAAACGAATCATAAATCATGAATCAAATCATGAATCAAGAATCATGAATCATGAATCAAATCATGAATCATGAATTGAATCATGAATCATGAATCATGAATCATGAATTGAATCAAGAATCATGAATCGAATCATGAATCGAATCATGAATCATGAATTGAATCATGAATTGAATCATGAATCATGAATCGAATCATGAATCATGAATCAAATCATGAATCATGAATTGAATCATGAATCATGAATTGAATCATGAATCATGAATTATGAATCTAATCATGAATCATGAATCATGAATTATGAATCATGAATCATGAATTGAATCATGAAATGAATCATGAATTGAATCATGAATCATGAATCGAATCATAAATCATGAATTGAATCATGAATCATGAATCATGAATTCAATCATGAATCATAAATTCAATCATGAATTTAATCATGAATCATAAATCATGAAATGAATCATGAAATAAATCATGAAATGAATCATGAATCATGAATTGAATCATAAATCATTAATCATGAATTGAATCATGAATCATGAACTAAATCATGAATCGAATCATGAATCATGAATTGAATCATGAATCATGAACTGAATCATGAATTGAATCCTGAATCATGAATCATGAAATGAATCATGAAATGAATCATGAATCATGAATTGAATCATAAATCATTAATCATTAATTGAATCATGAATCATGAATCGAATCATGAATCGAATCATGAATCATGAATTGAATCATGAATTGAATCATGAATCATGAATCATTAATTGAATCATGAATCAAGAATAGAATCATGAATCGAATCATGAATCATGAATTGAATCATTAATTGAATCATGAATCATGAATCATGAAATGAATCATGAAATCATTAATCGAATCATGAATCATGAATTGAATCATGAATCATGAATTGAATCATGAATCATGAATTAAATCATTAAATGAATCATGAATTGAATCATGAATCATGAATCGAATTATGAATCATGAATTGAATCATGAATCATGAATCATGAATCATGAATCATGATTTAAATCATGAATCATGAATCATGATTTGAATCATGAATCATGAATTGAATCATGAATTGAATCATGAATCATGAAATGAATCATGAATTAAATCATGAAATGAATCATGAATCATGAATTGAATCATGAATCATGAACTAAATCATGAATTGAATCATGAATCATGAATCATGAAACGAATCATGAATCATGAATCAAATCATGAATCAAGAATCATGAATCATGAATCATGAATCGAATCATGAATCATGAATCATGAATCGAATCATGAATCATGAATCGAATCATGAATTGAATCATGAATTGAATAATGAATCATGAAATGAATCATGAATCATGAATTGAATCATGAATCATGAATTAAATCATTAAATGAATCATGAATTGAATCATGAATCATGAATCGAATTATGAATCATGAATTGAATCATGAATCATGAATCATGAATCATGAATCATGAATCATGATTTAAATCATGAATCATGAATCATGAATTGAATCATGAATCATGAATTGAATCATGAATTGAATCATGAATCATGAAATGAATCATGAATTAAATCATGAAATGAATCATGAATCAAGAATTGAATCATGAATCATGAACTAAATCATGAATTGAATCATGAATCATGAATCATGAAACGAATCATGAATCATGAATCAAATCATGAATCAAGAATCATGAATCATGAATCGAATCATGAATCATGAATCATGAATCATGAATCGAATCATGAATCATGAATCGAATCATGAATTGAATCATGAATTGAATAATGAATCATGAAATGAATCATGAATCATGAATTGAATCATGAATCATGAATCGAATCATGAATCATGAGTCGAATCATGAATCATGAATTGAATCGTGAATCATGAATTGAATCATGAATCATGAATCATGAATTTAATCATGAATTGAATCATGAATCATGAATCATGAATTGAATCATGAATCATGATTTGAATCATGAATCAATAATTGAATCATGAATCATGAATCGAATCATGAATCGAATCATGAATCATGAATTGAATCATGAATCATGAATCATGAATCATTAATCGAATCATGAATCATGAATTGAATCATGAATTGAATCATGAATTGAATCATGAATCAAATCATGAACCATGAATCATGAATTGAATTATGAATCATGATTTGAATCATGAATCATGAATCATGAATCATTAATCGAATCATGAATCATGAATTGAATCATGAATCAAATCATGAACCATGAATCATGAATTGAATTATGAATCATGAATTGAATCATGAATTGAATCATGAATCATGAATTGAATCGTGAATCATGAATTGAATCATGAATCATGAATCATGAATCATGAATTGAATCATGAATTGAATCATGAATCATGATTTGAATCATGAATCATTAATTGAATCATGAATCATGAATCGAATCATGAATCGAATCATGAATCATGAATTGAATCATGAATTGAATCATGAATCATGAATCGAATCATGAATCGAATCATGAATCATGAATTGAATCATGAATTGAATCATGAATCATGAATCATGAAATGAATCATGAATCATTAATCAAATCATGGATCATGAATTGAATCATAAATTGAATCATGAATCATGAAACGAATCATTAATCAGGAATTGAATCATGAATTATGAATCATGAATCATGAATCATGAATCAAATCATGAATCATGAATCATGAATTGAATCATGAATCATGAACTGAATCATGAATTGAATCCTGAATCATGAATCATGAATCGAATCATGAATCATAATTCATGAACTGAATCATGAATCGAATCATAAATCATGAATCGAATAATAAATCATGAATTGAATCATGAATCATGAATCATGAATTGAATTATGAATCATGAATTGAATCATGAATTGAATCATGAATCATGAAATGAATCATGAATTAAATCATGAAATGAATCATGAATCATAAATTGAATCATAAATCATTAATCATGAATCGAATCATGAATCATGCATTGAATCATGAATCATGAATTGAATCATGAAATGAATCATGAATTGAATCATAAATCATAAATCATGAAATGAATCATGAAATAAATCATGAAATGCATCATGAATCATGAATTGAATCATAAATCATTAATCATGAATTGAATCATGAATCATGAACTAAATCATGAATTGAATCATAAATCATGAATTGAATCATAAATCATGAATTGAATCATGAATTGAATCATGAATCATAAATCATGAAATGAATCACGAATAAAAAATCAAATTATGAATCATGAATTGAATCATGAATTGAATCATGAATTGAATCATGAATCGAATCATTAACCATGAATCATGAATTGATTTATGAATCATGAATTGAATCATGAATCATGAATCGAATCATGAATCAGGAATTGAATCATGAATTATGAATCATGAATCATAAATCATGAATTTAATCATGAATCATGAACTGAATCATGAATTGAATCCTGCATCATAAATCATGAAATGAATCATGAATCATTAATTGAATCATGAATCGAGTCATGAATCATGAATCGAATCATGATTCATGCATTGAATCATGAATCATGATTTGAATCATGAAATGAATCATGAATTGAATCACGAATCATGAATCGAATCATAAATCATGAATTGAATCATTAATCATGAATCATGAATTGAATCATGAATCATGAATTCAATCATGAATTGAATCATGAATCATAAATCATGAAATGAATCATAAAATAAATCATGAAATGAATCATGACTCATGAATTGAATCATAAATCATTAATCATGAATTGAATCATGAATCATGAACTAAATCATGAATTGAATCATAAATCATGAATCATGAAACGAACCATAAATCATGAATCAAATCATGAATCAAGAATCATGAGTCATGAATCAAATCATGAATCATGAATCGAATCATGAATCATGAATTGAATCATGAATTGAATCATGAATCATGAATCATGAAATGAATCATAAATCATTAATCGAATCATGAATCATGAATTGAATCATGAATTGAATCATGAATTGAATTATGAATCATAAATCGACTCATGAATCATGAATTAAATCATGAATCAAATCATGAACCATGAATCATGAATTAAATCATGAATCTTCAATTGAATCATGAATCATGAATTGAATCATGGATTAAATCAGGAATCATGAATCATGAAATGATTCATGAATTTAATCATGAAATGAATTATGAATCATTAATTGAATCATGAATCATGAATCATGAATCTTAATTTAAATCATAAATCATGAATCATGAATTGAATCATGAATCATGAACTGAATCATAAATTGAATCATGAATCATGAATCATGAATCGAATCATGAATCATGAATTAAATCATGAATCATGAATTGAATCATTAAATGAATCATGAAATGAATCATGAATCATGAATCAAATCATATATAATGAATTGAATCATGAATCATGAATCATGTATCATGAATCATGAATCATGATTTAAATCATGAATCATGAATCATGAATTGAATCATGAATCATGAATCGAATCATGAATCATGAATTGAATCATGAATCATGAATCATGTATCATGAATCATGAATCATGATTTAAATCATGAATCATGAATCATGAAACGAATCATGAATCATGAATCAAATCATGAATCAAGAATCATGAATCATGAATCATGAATCGAATCATGAATCATGAATTATGAATTGAATCATAAATCATAATTCAAGAATGGAATCATGAATCATGAATGGAATCATGAATTGAATCATGAATTGAATAATGAATCATGAAATGAATCATGAATCATGAATTGAATCATGAATCATGAATCGAATCATGAATCATGAATTGAATCATATATCATGAATCATGAATCATGAATTGATTCATGAATTGAATCATGAATCATGAATCATGAATCATGAATTGAATCATGAATCATGATTTGAATCATGAATCATTAATTGAATCATGAATCGAATCATGAATCATGAATCGAATCATGAATCATGAATTGAATCATGAATTGAATCATGAATCATGAATCATGAAATGAATCATGAATCATTAATCGAATCATGAATCATGAATTGAATCATGAATTGAATCATGAATTGAATCATGAATCAAATCATGAACCATGAATCATGAATTGAATTATGAATCATGAATTGAATCATGAATTGAATCATGAATCATGATTTGAATCATGAATCATTAATTGAATCATGAATCGAATCATGAATCATGAATCGAATCATGAATCATGAATTGAATCATGAAATGAATCATGAATCATTAATCGAATCATGAATCATGAATTGAATCATGAATTGAATCATGAATTGAATCATGAATCAAATCATGAACCATGAATCATGAATTGAATTATGAATCATGAATTGAATCATGAATTGAATCATGAATCGAATCATGAATCAGGAATTGAATCATGAACTATGAATCATGAATCATGAATCGAATCATGAATCATGAATCATGAATCGAATCATGAATCATGAATCAAATCATGAATCATGAATCATGAATCGAATCATGAATCAAATCATGAATCATGAATTGAATCATGAATCATAAATCATGAATCATGAATCATGATTTAAATCATGAATCATGAATCATGAATTGAATCATGAATTGAATCATGAATCATTAAATGAATCATGAATTAAATCATGAAATGAATCATGAATCATGAATTGAATCATAAATCATTAATCATGAATTGAATCATGAATCATGAACTAAATCATGAATTGAATCATGAATCATGAATCATGAAACGAATCATGAATCATGAATGAAATCATGAATCAAGAATCATGAATCATGAATCATGAACTAAATCATGAATTGAATCATAAATCATAATTCATGAATGGAATCATGAATCATGAATGGAATCATTAATTGATTCATGAATTTAATCATGAATCATGAATCATGAATCATGAATTGAATCATGAATCATGATTTGAATCATGAATCATTAATTGAATCATGAATTGAATCATGAATCATGAATCGACTCATGAATCATGAATTGAATCATGAATTGAATCATGAATCATGTAATGAATTATGAATCATTAATCGAATCATGAATCATGAATTGAATCATGAATTGAATCATGAATTGAATCATGATTCAAATCATGAACCATGAATCATGAATTGAATTATGAATCATGAATTGAATCATGAATTGAATCATGAATCATGAATTGAATCATGAATCATTAATTGAATCATGAATCGAATCATGAATCATGAATCGAATCATGAATCATGAATTGAATCATGAATTGAATCATGAATCATGAATCATGAAATGAATCATGAATCATTAATCGAATCATGAATCATGAATTGAATCATGAATTGAATCATGAATTGAATCATGAATCAAATCATGAACCATGAATCATGAATTGAATTATGAATCATGAATTGAATCATGAATTGAATCATGAATCATGAATCGAATCATGAATCAGGAATTGAATCATGAATTATGAATCATGAATCATGAATCATGAATCGAATCATGAATCATGAATCATGAATTGAATCATGAATCATGAACTGAATCATGAATTGAATCCTGAATCATGAATCATGAATTCAATCATGAATCGAATCATGATTCATGCATTGAATCATGAATCATGAATTGAATCTTGAAATGAATCATGAATTGAAACATGAATCATGAATTGAATCATGAATCGAATCATAAATCATGAATTGAATCATGCATCATGAATCATGAATTGAATCATGAATCATGAATCGAATCATAAATCATGAATTGAATCATGCATCATGAATCATGAATTGAATCATGAATCATGAGTTCAATCATGAATTGAATCATGAATCATAAATCATGAAATGAATCATGAAATAAATCATGAAATGAATCATGAATCATGAAATGAATCATAAATCATGAATCAAATCATGAATCAAGAATCATGAATCATGAATCATGAATTGAATCAAGAATCATGAATCGAATCATGAATCAAATCATGAATCATGAATTGAATCATGAATTGAATCATGAATCATGAATCATGAATTGAATCATGAATCATGATTTGAATCATGAATAATTAATTGAATCATGAATCGAATCATGAATCATGAATCGAATCATGAATAGAATCATGAATTGAATCATGAATCATGAATCATGAAATGAATCATGAATCATTAAACGAATCATGAATCATGAATTGAATCATGAATTGAATCATGAATCAAATCATGAACCATGAATCATGAATTGAATTATGAATCATGAATTGAATCATGAATCATGAATTGAATCATGAATCATGATTTGAATCATGAATCATTAATTGAATCATGAATCGAATCACGAATCATGAATCGAATCATGAATCATGAATTGAATCATGAATTGAATCATGAATCATGAATCATGAAATGAATCATGAATCATTAATCGAATCATGAATCATGAATTGAATCATGAATTGAATCATGAAATGAATCATGAATCAAATCATGAACCATGAATCATGAATTGAATTATGAATCATGAATTGAATCATGAATTGAATCATGAATCGAATCATGAATCAGGAATTGAATCATGAATTATGAATCATGAATCATGAATCATGAATTGAATCATGAATCATGAATCGAATCATGAATCATGAATTGAATCATGAATCGAATCATGATTCATGCATTGAATCATGAATCATGAATTTAATCTTGAAATGAATCATGAATTGAATCATGAATAATGAATCGAATCATGCATCATGAATCATGAATTGAATCATGAATCATGAATCGAATCATAAATCATGAATTGAATCATGCATCATGAATCATGAATTGAATCATGAATCATGAATTCAATCATGAATTGAATCATGAATCATAAATCATGAAATGAATCATGAAATAAATCATGAAATGAATCATGAATCATGAATTGAATCATAAATCTTTAATCATGAATTGAATCATGAATCATGAATTGAATCATGAATTGAATCATGAATTGAATCATGAATCAAATCATGAACAATGAATCATGAATTGAATTATGAATCATGAATTGAATCATGAATTGAATCATGAATCATGAATCGAATCATGAATCAGGAATTGAATCATGAATCATGAATCATGAATCATGAATTGAATCAAGAATCATGAATCGAATCATGAATCAAATCATGAATCATGAATTGAATCATGAATCATGAATTGAATCATGAATCATGATTTGAATCATGAATCATTAATTGAATCATGAATCGAATCACGAATCATGAATCGAATCATGAATCATGAATTGAATCATGAATTGAATCATGAATCATGAATCATGAAATGAATCATGAATCATTAATCGAATCATGAATCATGAATTGAATCATGAATTGAATCATGAAATGAATCATGAATCAAATCATGAACCATGAATCATGAATTGAATTATGAATCATGAATTGAATCATGAATTGAATCATGAATCGAATCATGAATCAGGAATTGAATCATGAATTATGAATCATGAATCATGAATCATGAATCGAATCATGAATCATGAATCATGAATTGAATCATGAATCATGAATCGAATCATGAATCATGAATTGAATCATGAATCGAATCATGATTCATGCATTGAATCATGAATCATGAATTTAATCTTGAAATGAATCATGAATTGAATCATGAATAATGAATCGAATCATGCATCATGAATCATGAATTGAATCATGAATCATGAATCGAATCATAAATCATGAATTGAATCATGCATCATGAATCATGAATTGAATCATGAATCATGAATTCAATCATGAATTGAATCATGAATCATAAATCATGAAATGAATCATGAAATAAATCATGAAATGAATCATGAATCATGAATTGAATCATAAATCTTTAATCATGAATTGAATCATGAATCATGAATTGAATCATGAATTGAATCATGAATTGAATCATGAATCAAATCATGAACAATGAATCATGAATTGAATTATGAATCATGAATTGAATCATGAATTGAATCATGAATCATGAATCGAATCATGAATCAGGAATTGAATCATGAATCATGAATCATGAATCATGAATTGAATCAAGAATCATGAATCGAATCATGAATCAAATCATGAATCATGAATTGAATCATGAATTGAATCATGAATCATGAATCATGAATTGAATCATGAATCATGATTTGAATCATGAATCATGAATTGAATCATGAATCGAATCATGAATCATGAATCGAATCATGAATCATGAATTGAATCATGAATTGAATCATGAATCATGAATCATGAAATGAATCATGAATCATTAATCGAATCATGAATCATGAATTGAATCATGAATTGAATCATGAATCAAATCATGAACCATGAATCATGAATTGAATTATGAATCATGAATTGAATCATGAATCATGAATTGAATTATGAATCATGATTTGAATCATGAATCATTAATTGAATCATGAATCGAATCATGAATCATGAATCGAATCATGAATCATGAATTGAATCATGAATTGAATCATGAATCATGAATCATGAATCATTAATCGAATCATGAATCATGAATTGAATCATGAATTGAATCATGAATTGAATCATGAATTGAATCATGAATCAAATCATGAACCATGAATCATGAATTGAATTATGAATCATGAATTGAATCATGAATCATGAATCATGAATCATTAATCGAATCATGAATCATGAATTGAATCATGAATTGAATCATGAATTGAATCATGAATCAAATCATGAACCATGAATCATGAATTGAATTATGAATCATGAATTGAATCGTGAATCATGAATCATGAATTGAATCGTGAATCATGAATTAAATCATGAATCATAAATCATGAATCATGAATTGAATCATGAATTGAATCATGAATCATGATTTGAATCATGAATCATTAATTGAATCATGAATCATGAATCGAATCATGAATCGAATCATGAATCATGAATTGAATCATGAATTGAATCATGAATCATGAATCATGAATCATTAATTGAATCATGAATCATGAATCGAATCATTAATCGAATCATGAATCATGAATTGAATCATGAATTGAATCATGAATCATGAATCATGAAATGAATCATGAATCATTAATCGAATCATGGATCATGATTTGAATCATGAATCATGAATTGAATCATGAATCGAATCATGAATCATGAATCGAATCATGAATCATGAATTGAATCATGAATTGAATCATGAATCATGAATCATGAAATGAATCATGAATCATTAATCGAATCATGAATCATGAATTGAATCATGAATTGAATCATGAATCAAATCATGAACCATGAATCATGAATTGAATTATGAATCATGAATTGAATCATGAATCATGAATTGAATTATGAATCATGATTTGAATCATGAATCATTAATTGAATCATGAATCGAATCATGAATCATGAATCGAATCATGAATCATGAATTGAATCATGAATTGAATCATGAATCATGAATCATGAATCATTAATCGAATCATGAATCATGAATTGAATCATGAATTGAATCATGAATTGAATCATGAATTGAATCATGAATCAAATCATGAACCATGAATCATGAATTGAATTATGAATCATGAATTGAATCATGAATCATGAATCATGAATCATTAATCGAATCATGAATCATGAATTGAATCATGAATTGAATCATGAATTGAATCATGAATCAAATCATGAACCATGAATCATGAATTGAATTATGAATCATGAATTGAATCGTGAATCATGAATCATGAATTGAATCGTGAATCATGAATTAAATCATGAATCATAAATCATGAATCATGAATTGAATCATGAATTGAATCATGAATCATGATTTGAATCATGAATCATTAATTGAATCATGAATCATGAATCGAATCATGAATCGAATCATGAATCATGAATTGAATCATGAATTGAATCATGAATCATGAATCATGAATCATTAATTGAATCATGAATCATGAATCGAATCATTAATCGAATCATGAATCATGAATTGAATCATGAATTGAATCATGAATCATGAATCATGAAATGAATCATGAATCATTAATCGAATCATGGATCATGAATTGAATCATGAATTGAATCATGAATCAAATCATGAACCATGAATCATGAATTGAATTATGAATCATGAATTGAATCATAAATTGAATCATGAATCATGAATCGAATCATTAATCAGGAATTGAATCATGAATTATGAATCATGAATCATGAATCATGAATCAAATCATGAATCATGAATCATGAATTGAATCATGCATCATGAACTGAATCATGAATTGAATCCTGAATCATGAATCATGAATCGAATCATGAATCAGGAATTGAAACATGAATTATGAATCATGAATCATGAATCATGAATCAAATCATGAATCATGAATTGAATCATAATTCATGAACTGAATCATGAATCGAATCATAAATCATGAATCGAATCATAAATCATGAATTGAATCATGAATCATGAATTGAATTATGAATCATGAATTCAATCATGAATTGAATCATGAATCATAAATCATGAAATGAATCATGAAATAAATCATGAAATGAATCATGAATCATAAATTGAATCATAAATCATTAATCATGAATCGAATCATGAATCATGAACTGAATCATGAATTGAATCCTGAATCATGAATCATGAATCATGAATTGAATCATGAATCGAATCATGAATCATGAATCGAATCATGATTCATGCATTGAATCATGAATCATGAATTGAATCATGAAATGAATCATGAATTGAATCATGAATCATAAATCATGAAATGAATCATGAAATAAATCATGAAATGCATCATGAATCATGAATTGAATCATAAATCATTAATCATGAATTGAATCATGAATCATGAACTAAATCATGAATTGAATCATAAATCATGAATCATGAAACGAATCATAAATCATGAATCAAATCATGAATCAAGAATCATGAATCATGAATCAAATCATGAATCATGAATCATGAATTGAATCATGAATCATGATTTGAAATCATGAATCATTAATTGAATCATGAATCATGAATCGAATAATGAATCATGAATTGAATCATGAATCATGAATTGAATCATGAATTGAATCATGAATCATAAATCATGAAATGAATCACGAATAAAAAATCAAATTATGAATCATGAATTGAATCATGAATTGAATCATGAATCGAATCATTAACCATGAATCATGAATTGATTTATGAATCATGAATTGAATCATGAATTATGAATCGAATCATGAATCAGGAATTGAATCATGAATTATGAATCATGAATCATGAATCATGAATTGAATCATGAATAATGAACTGAATCATGAATTGAATCCTGCATCATAAATCATGAAATGAATCATGAATCATTAATTGAATCATGAATCGAGTCATGAATCATGAATCGAATCATGATTCATGCATTGAATCATGAATCATGATTTGAATCATGAAATGAATCATGAATTGAATCAACAATCATGAATCGAATCATAAATCATGAATTGAATCATTAATCATGAATCATGAACTGAATCATGAATCATGAATTCAATCATGAATTGAATCATGAATCATAAATCATGAAATGAATCATAAAATAAATCATGAAATGAATCATGACTCATGAATTGAATCATAAATCATTAATCATGAATTGAATCATGAATCATGAACTAAATCATGAATTGAATCATAAATCATGAATCATGAAACGAATCATAAATCATGAATCAAATCATGAATCAAGAATCATGAGTCATGAATCAAATCATGAATCATGAATCGAATCATGAATCATGAATTGAATCATGAATCGAATCATGAATCATGAATCATGAATCGAATCATGAATCATGAATCGAATCATGAATCATGAATCATGAATCGAATCATGAATCAAATCATGAATCATGAATTGAATCATGAATCATAAATCATGAATCATGAATCATGATTTAAATCATGAATCATGAATCATGAATTGAATCATGAATTGAATAATGAATCATGAAATGAATCATGAATTAAATCATGAAATGAATCATGAATCATGAATTGAATCATAAATCATTAATCATGAATTGAATCATGAATCATGAACTAAATCATGAATTGAATCATGAATCATGAATCATGAAACGAATCATGAATCATGAATGAAATCATGAATCAAGAATCATGAATCATGAATCATGAACTAAATCATGAATTGAATCATAAATCATAATTCATGAATGGAATCATGAATCATGAATGGAATCATGAATTGAATCATGAATTGAATCATGAATTGAATCATGAATCATGAAATGAATCATGAATCATGAATTGAATCATGAATCATGAATTGAATCATATATCATGAATCATGAATCATGAATTGATTCATGAATTGAATCATGAATCATGAATCATGAATCATGAATTGAATCATGAATCATGATTTGAATCATGAATCATTAATTGAATCATGAATTGAATCATGAATCATGAATCGAATCATGAATCATGAATTGAATCATGAATTGAATCATGAATCATGTAATGAATTATGAATCATTAATCGAATCATGAATCATGAATTGAATCATGAATTGAATCATGAATTGAATCATGAATCAAATCATGAACCATGAATCATGAATTGAATTATGAATCATGAATTGAATCATGAATTGAATCATGAATCATGAATTGAATCATGAATCATGATTTGAATCATGAATCATTAATTGAATCATGAATCGAATCATGAATCATGAATCGAATCATGAATCATGAATTGAATCATGAATTGAATCATGAATCATGAATCATGAAATGAATCATGAATCATTAATCGAATCATGAATCATGAATTGAATGATGAATTGAATCATGAATTGAATCATGAATCAAATCATGAACCATGAATCATGAATTGAATTATGAATCATGAATTGAATCATGAATTGAATCATGAATCATGAATCGAATCATGAATCAGGAATTGAATCATGAATTATGAATCATGAATCATGAATCATGAATCATGAATTGAATCATGAATCATGAACTGAATCATGAATTGAATCCTGAATCATGAATCATGAATTCAATCATGAATCGAATCATGATTCATGCATTGAATCATGAATCATGAATTGAATCTTGAAATGAATCATGAATTGAAACATGAATCATGAATTGAATCATGAATCGAATCATAAATCATGAATTGAATCATGCATCATGAATCATGAATTGAATCATGAATCATGAATCGAATCATAAATCATGAATTGAATCATGCATCATGAATCATGAATTGAATCATGAATCATGAGTTCAATCATGAATTGAATCATGAATCATAAATCATGAAATGAATCATGAAATAAATCATGAAATGAATCATGAATCATGAAATGAATCATAAATCATGAATCAAATCATGAATCAAGAATCATGAATCATGAATCATGAATTGAATCAAGAATCATGAATCGAATCATGAATCAAATCATGAATCATGAATTGAATCATGAATTGAATCATGAATCATGAATCATGAATTGAATCATGAATCATGATTTGAATCATGAATAATTAATTGAATCATGAATCGAATCATGAATCATGAATCGAATCATGAATAGAATCATGAATTGAATCATGAATCATGAATCATGAAATGAATCATGAATCATTAAACGAATCATGAATCATGAATTGAATCATGAATTGAATCATGAATCAAATCATGAACCATGAATCATGAATTGAATTATGAATCATGAATTGAATCATGAATCATGAATTGAATCATGAATCATGATTTGAATCATGAATCATTAATTGAATCATGAATCGAATCACGAATCATGAATCGAATCATGAATCATGAATTGAATCATGAATTGAATCATGAATCATGAATCATGAAATGAATCATGAATCATTAATCGAATCATGAATCATGAATTGAATCATGAATTGAATCATGAAATGAATCATGAATCAAATCATGAACCATGAATCATGAATTGAATTATGAATCATGAATTGAATCATGAATTGAATCATGAATCGAATCATGAATCAGGAATTGAATCATGAATTATGAATCATGAATCATGAATCATGAATCGAATCATGAATCATGAATCATGAATTGAATCATGAATCATGAATCGAATCATGAATCATGAATTGAATCATGAATCGAATCATGATTCATGCATTGAATCATGAATCATGAATTTAATCTTGAAATGAATCATGAATTGAATCATGAATAATGAATTGAATCATGAATCATGAATCGAATCATAAATCATGAATCGAATCATGCATCATGAATCATGAATTGAATCATGAATCATGAATCGAATCATAAATCATGAATTGTATCATGCATCATGAATCATGAATTGAATCATGAATCATGAATTCAATCATGAATTGAATCATGAATCATAAATCATGAAATGAATCATGAAATAAATCATGAAATGAATCATGAATCATGAATTGAATCATAAATCTTTAATCATGAATTGAATCATGAATCATGAATTGAATCATGAATTGAATCATGAATTGAATCATGAATCAAATCATGAACAATGAATCATGAATTGAATTATGAATCATGAATTGAATCATGAATTGAATCATGAATCATGAATCGAATCATGAATCAGGAATTGAATCATGAATCATGAATCATGAATCATGAATTGAATCAAGAATCATGAATCGAATCATGAATCAAATCATGAATCATGAATTGAATCATGAATTGAATCATGAATCTTGAATCATGAATTGAATCATGAATCATGATTTGAATCATGAATCATTAATTGAATCATGAATCAAATCATGAATCATGAATCGAATCATGAATCATGAATTGAATCATGAATTGAATCATGAATCATGAATCATGAAATGAATCATGAATCATTTATCGAATCATGAATCATGAATTGAATCATGAATTGAATCATGAATCAAATCATGAACCATGAATCATGAATTGAATTATGAATCATGAATTGAATCATGAATTGAATCATGAATCATGAATTGAATTATGAATCATGATTTGAATCATGAATCATTAATTGAATCATGAATCGAATCATGAATCATGAATCGAATCATGAATCATGAATTGAATCATGAATTGAATCATGAATCATGAATCATGAATCATTAATCGAAGCATGAATCATGAATTGAATCATGAATTGAATCATGAATTGAATCATGAATTGAATCATGAATCAAATCATGAACCATGAATCATGAATTGAATTATGAATCATGAATTGAATCATGAATCATGAATCATTAATCGAATCATGAATCATGAATTGAATCATGAATTGAATCATGAATTGAATCATGAATAAAATCATGAACCATGAATCATGAATTGAATTATGAATCATGAATTGAATCGTGAATCATGAATCATGAATTGAATCGTGAATCATGAATTAAATCATGAATCATAAATCATGAATCATGAATTGAATCATGAATTGAATCATGAATCATGATTTGAATCATGAATCATTAATTGAATCATGAATCATGAATCGAATCATGAATCGAATCATGAATCATGAATTGAATCATGAATTGAATCATGAATCATGAATCATGAATCATTAATTGAATCATGAATCATGATTCGAATCATTAATCGAATCATGAATCATGAATTGAATCATGAATTGAATCATGAATCATGAAATGAATCATGAATCATTAATCGAATCATGGATCATGAATTGAATCATGAATTGAATCATGAATCAAATCATGAACCATGAATCATGAATTGAATTATGAATCATGAATTGAATCATAAATTGAATCATGAATCATGAATCGAATCATTAATCAGGAATTGAATCATGAATTATGAATCATGAATCATGAATCATGAATCAAATCATGAATCATGAATCATGAATTGAATCATGAATCATGAACTGAATCATGAATTGAATCCTGAATCATGAATCATGAATCGAATCATGAATCAGGAATTGAAACATGAATTATGAATCATGAATCATGAATCATGAATCAAATCATGAATCATGAATTGAATCATAATTCATGAACTGAATCATGAATCGAATCATAAATCATGAATCGAATCATAAATCATGAATTGAATCATGAATCATGAATCATGAATTGAATTATGAATCATGAATTCAATCATGAATTGAATCATGAATCATAAATCATGAAATGAATCATGAAATAAATCATGAAATGAATCATGAATCATAAATTGAATCATAAATCATTAATCATGAATCGAATCATGAATCATGAACTGAATCATGAATTGAATCCTGAATCATGAATCATGAAATGAATCATGAATCATGAATTGAATCATGAATCGAATCATGAATCATGAATCGAATCATGATTCATGCATTGAATCATGAATCATGAATTGAATCATGAAATGAATCATGAATTGAATCATGAATCATAAATCATGAAATGAATCATGAAATAAATCATGAAATGCATCATGAATCATGAATTGAATCATAAATCATTAATCATGAATTGAATCATGAATCATGAACTAAATCATGAATTGAATCATAAATCATGAATCATGAAACGAATCATAAATCATGAATCAAATCATGAATCAAGAATCATGAATCATGAATCAAATCATGAATCATGAATCATGAATTGAATCATGAATCATGATTTGAAATCATGAATCATTAATTGAATCATGAATCATGAATCGAATAATGAATCATGAATTGAATCATGAATCATGAATTGAATCATGAATTGAATCATGAATCATAAATCATGAAATGAATCACGAATAAAAAATCAAATTATGAATCATGAATTGAATCATGAATTGAATCATGAATCGAATCATTAACCATGAATCATGAATTGATTTATGAATCATGAATTGAATCATGAATCATGAATCGAATCATGAATCAGGAATTGAATCATGAATTATGAATCATGAATCATGAATCATGAATTGAATCATGAATAATGAACTGAATCATGAATTGAATCCTGCATCATAAATCATGAAATGAATCATGAATCATTAATTGAATCATGAATCGAGTCATGAATCATGAATCGAATCATGATTCATGCATTGAATCATGAATCATGATTTGAATCATGAAATGAATCATGAATTGAATCAACAATCATGAATCGAATCATAAATCATGAATTGAATCATTAATCATGAATCATGAATTGAATCATGAATCATGAATTCAATCATGAATTGAATCATGAATCATAAATCATGAAATGAATCATAAAATAAATCATGAAATGAATCATGACTCATGAATTGAATCATAAATCATTAATCATGAATTGAATCATGAATCATGAACTAAATCATGAATTGAATCATAAATCATGAATCATGAAACGAATCATAAATCATGAATCAAATCATGAATCAAGAATCATGAGTCATGAATCAAATCATGAATCATGAATCGAATCATGAATCATGAATTGAATCATGAATTGAATCATGAATCATGAATCATGAAATGAATCATAAATCATTAATCGAATCATGAATCATGAATTGAATCATGAATTGAATCATGAATTGAATCATGAATCGAATCATGAACCATGAATCATGAATTGAATTATGAATCATAAATCGACTCATGAATCATGAATTAAATCATGAATCAAATCATGAACCATGAATCATGAATTAAATCATGAATCTTCAATCGAATCATGAATCATGAATTGAATCATGGATTGAATCAGGAATCATGAATCATGAAATGATTCATGAATTTAATCATGAAATGAATTATGAATCATTAATTGAATCATGAATCATGAATCTTAATTTAAATCATAAATCATGAATCATGAATTGAATCATGAATCATGAACTGAATCATAAATTGAATCATGAATCATGAATCATGAATCGAATCATGAATCATGAATCGAATCATGAATCATGAATTAAATCATGAATCATGAATTGAATCATTAAATGAATCATGAATTGAATCATGAATCATGAATCGAATCATGAATAATGAATTGAATCATGAATCATGAATCATGTATCATGAATCATGAATCATGATTTAAATCATGAATCATGAATCATGTATTGAATCATGAATCATGAATCGAATCATGAATCATGAATTGAATCATAAATCATTAATCATGAATTGAATCATGAATCATGAACTAAATCATGAATTGAATCATGAATCATGAATCATGAAACGAATCATGAATCATGAATCAAATCATGAATCAAGAATCATGAATCATGAATCATGAATCGAATCATGAATCATGAATTATGAATTGAATCATAAATCATAATTCAAGAATGGAATCATGTATCATGAATGGAATCATGAATTGAATCATGAATTGAATAATGAATCATGAAATGAATCATGAATCATGAATCGAATCATGAATCATGAATTGAATCATATATCATGAATCATGAATCATGAATTGATTCATGAATTGAATCATGAATCATGAATCATGAATCATGAATTGAATCATGAATCATGATTTGAATCATGAATCATTAATTGAATCATGAATCAAATCATGAATCATGAATTGAATCATGAATCATGAATCATGAAATGAATCATGAATCATTAATCGAATCATGAATCATGAATTGAATCATGAATTGAATCATGAATTGAATCATGAATCAAATCATGAACCATGAATCATGAATTGAATTATGAATCATGAATTGAATCATGAATTGAATCATGAATCATGAATTGAATCATGAATCATGATTTGAATCATGAATCATTAATTGAATCATGAATCGAATCATGAATCATGAATCGAATCATGAATCATGAATTGAATCATGAAATGAATCATGAATCATTAATCGAATCATGAATCATGAATTGAATCATGAATTGAATCATGAATTGAATCATGAATCAAATCATGAACCATGAATCATGAATTGAATCATGAATTGAATCATGAATCGAATCATGAATCAGGAATTGAATCATGAACTATGAATCATGAATCATGAATCATGAATCGAATCATGAATCATGAATCATGAATCGAATCATGAATCATGAATTGAATCATGAATTATGAATCATGAATCATGAATCATGAATCGAATCATGAATCATGAATCATGAATCGAATCATGAATCAAATCATGAATCATGAATTGAATCATGAATCATGAATCGAATCATAAATCATGAATCGAATCATGCATCATGAATCATGAATTGAATCATGAATCATGAATCGAATCATAAATCATGAATTGAATCATGCATCATGAATCATGAATTGAATCATGAATCATGAATTCAATCATGAATTGAATCATGAATCATAAATCATGAAATGAATCATGAAATAAATCATGAAATGAATCATGAATCATGAATTGAATCATAAATCTTTAATCATGAATTGAATCATGAATCATGAAATGAATCATGAATTATTAATCGAATCATGAATCATGAATTGAATCATGAATTGAATCATGAATTGAATCATGAATCAAATCATGAACCATGAATCATGAATTGAATTATGAATCATGAATTGAATCATGAATTGAATCATGAATCATGAATCGAATCATGAATCAGGAATTGAATCATGAATCATGAATCATGAATCATGAATTGAATCAAGAATCATGAATCGAATCATGAATCAAATCATGAATCATGAATTGAATCATGAATTGAATCATGAATCATGAATCATGAATTGAATCATGAACCATGATTTGAATCATGAATCATTAATTGAATCATGAATCGAATCATGAATCATGAATCGAATCATTAATCATGAATTGAATCATGAATTGAATCATGAATCATGATTCATGAAATGAATCATGAATCATTAATCGAATCATGAATCATGAATTGAATCATGAATTGAATCATGAATCAAATCATGAACCATGAATCATGAATTGAATTATGAATCATGAATTGAATCATGAATCGAATCATGAATCATGAATCGAATCATGAATCATGAATTGAATCATGAATTGAATCATGAATCATGAATCATGAAATGAATCATGAATCATTAATCGAATCATGAATCATGAATTGAATCATGAATTGAATCATGAATCAAATCATGAACCATGAATCATGAATTGAATTATGAATCATGAATTGAATCATGAATTGAATCATGAATCATGAATCGAATCATGAATCAGGAATTGAATCATGAATTATAAATCATGAATCATGAATCATGAATCGAATCATGAATCATGAATCATGAATTGAATCATGAATCATGAACTGAATCATGAATTGAATCCTGAATCATGAATCATGAAATGAATCATGAATCATGAATTGAATCATGAATCGAATCATGATTCATGCATTGAATCATGAATCATGAATTGAATCATGCATCATGAATCATGAATTGAATCATGAATCATGAATTGAATCATGAATTGAATCATGAATCATAAATCATGAAATGAATCATGAAATAAATCATGAAATGAATCATGAATCATGAATTGAATCAGAAATCTTTAATCATGAATTGAATCATGAATCATGAATCATGAAACGAATCATAAATCATGAATCAAATCATGAATCAAGAATCATGAATCATGAATCAAATCATGAATCATGAATTGAATCATGAATCATGAATAATGAATTGAATCAAGAATCATGAATCGAATCATGAATCAAATCATGAATCATGAATTGAATCATGAATTGAATCATGAATCATGAAATGAATCATGAATCATGAAATGAATCATGAATCATGAATCAAATCATGAATCATGAATTGAATCATGAATCATGAATTGAATCATCAATCATGAATTATTAATGTAATCATGAATCATGAATCATGAATTGAATCATCAATCATGAATCATGAATCATGAATCATGAATTGAATCATGAATCATGAATCATGAATTGAATTAATGAATCATGAATTGAATAATGAATCATGAATCGAATCATGAATCGAATCATGAATCATGAATTGAATCACGAATTGAATCATGAATCAAGAATCATGAAACGAATCATGAATTAAATCATGAAATGAATCATGAATCATGAATCATGAATTGAATCATGAATCATGAACTAAATCATGAATCAAGAATCATGAATCATGAATCAAATCATGAATCATGAATTGAATCATGAATCATGAATCATAAATTATGAATTGAATCATGAATCATGAATTGAATCATGAATCATGAATCATAAATTATGAATTGAATCATGAATCATGAAACAAATCATGAATCATGAATTGAATCATGAATCATGAAATATGAATCTAATCATGAATCATGAATCATGAATCGAATCATGAATCATGACTCATGAATTGAATCATGAATCGAATCATGTTTCAGGAATTAAATCATGAATCATGAATCATGAATCATGAATCATGAATTGAATCATGAATCATGAATCAAATCATGAATCATGAATCGAACCATGAATCATGAATTGAATCATGAATCATGAATTAAATCATGAATCATGAATCATGAATCATGAATTGAATCATGAATTGAATCATGAATCATGAATAATGAATCATGAATTGAATCATAAATCATGATTTGAATAATGAATCATTAATTGAATCATGAATCATGATTCGAATCATGAATCATGAATCGAATCATGAATCATGAATTGAATCATGAATTGAATCATGAATCATGAATCATGAAATGAATCATGAATCATTAATCGAATCATGGATCATGAATTGAATCATGAATTGAATCATGAATCAAATCATTAACCATGAATCATGAATTGAGTTATGAATCATGAATTGAATCATGAATTGAATCATGAATCATGAATCGAATCATGAATCAGGAATTGAATCATGAATTATGAATCATGAATCATGAATCATGAATCAAATCATGAATCATAAATTATGAATTGAATCATGAATCATGAACTGAATCATGAATTGAATCCTGAATCATGAATCATGAATCGAATCATGAATCAGGAATTGAATCATGAATTATGAATCATGAATCATGAATCATGAATCAAATCATGAATCATGAATTAAATCATAATTCATGAACTGAATCATGAATCAAATCATAAATCATGAATCGAATCATAAATCATGAATTGAATCATGAATCATGAATTGAATTATGAATGATGAATTCAATCATGAATTGAATCATGAATCATAAATCATGGAATGAATCATAAATAAATCATGAAATGAATCATGAATCATAAATTGAATCATAAATCATTAATCATACCTACTCTACCTTCCCTCTCCTTCTCCTCCTTTGAAGTCCACTCCATTCGGCTCTTCTCCCCCATCCACCTCCGTGTCTCCGTCATCTACCGTCCCCCTGGCCCTACCTCTCTTTTTCTCGACATCTTCGCCGCCTGGCTCCCCCACTATCTTTCCTCTGACCTGCCCTCCATTATACTGGGTGACTTCAACATCCCTGTTGACAACTGTACTGACCCTGCCACCATAAACTTCTCACTCTTTCCTCCTCCCTTGGCCTCACTCAGTGGACCTCCTCCCCTACCCACTGTCTTGGTCACTCCCTCGACCTTGTCTTCTCTAACCTCTGTGATCTCTCTGAGTTCTCCAACTCTCCCTTCCCACTCTCTGACCACCATCTCCTCTCCTTCTCTCTGTCCTCCTCCCCTTCTCCCACCTCGCCTAAAGCCACCCTCACCAGGCGCAACCTTGACGCTATTGACCCCATCTCCTTCTCTGCCTCTCTTGAAACTCTCCTATCACCCCTTCCCTCTCTGGCCTGCCCAGATCAGGCGTCCTCTCTCTACAACCAATCCCTCACTACTGCCCTGGACACCGTCGCCCCGGCCTCTTCTATCCGCCGTCGTCGCCTTACTCCCCAACCCTGGCACTCCAAACTCACCCGCTCCCTCCAAAAGTGCTCTCGTACAGCTGAACGCCTCTGGAGGAAATCTCGTTCCCTGGCTGACTTCCTTCACTTCAAATTCATCCTCTCCTCTTTCTGCTCTGCCCTGTCCCTCGCTAAACAATCCTTCTTCAAGTCGCTCATCTCTTCTCAGTCCTCCAACCCCCGCCGCCTCTTTGCCACATTCAACTCCCTCCTCTCCCCCCCCCTCCCACTGTCCCGCCTTCCTCTCTGCGTCTGACTTCGCCTCCTTTTTCTCCTCCAAAATTGAAGCCATCAGACGCAACATCTCCTCCTCCCACCACTCTCCCCCCATCACCGCTTCACCTCCCGCCATTAACCAGCTGTGGTCCTCCTTCATCCCCACATCAGGTGAAGAAGTTCGCTCCCTTATTCTTTCCTCTCCACCCTCTACCTGTCCTCTTGATCCCATCCCCTCCCACCTCCTTCGCTCTCTCTCTCCTACTGCCTGCTCCTACCTCGCACACCTCTTCAACCTATCACTCTCCTCTGGCGTTGTCCCATCCTCATTCAAACATGCTCTTATCTCCCCTATCCTTAAGAAACCCAATCTTGACCCCACCTCTCTTGCTAACTACCGCCCTATCTCTCTTCTCCCATATGCCTCCAAATTACTTGAGCGGATTGTCTGCAGCCGCCTCACCAGACACCTCTCTGACAACTCCCTCCTTGACCCTCTCCAATCCGGCTACCGCCCCCTCCACTCCACTGAAACAGCCCTGGCTAAAGTTACCGATGATCTCCTATCAGCCAAATCCAAGGGTCACTACTCCATACTCATCCTCCTTGACCTCTCCGCAGCCTTCGACACCGTGGACCATCCCCTCCTACTGCAAACTCTTCTTTCACTCGGCCTCTCTGGCTCTGTCCATGCCTGGTTCACCTCATACCTTGCTAATCGCTCCTTCTCCGTATCCACGTCTGGTTCTTCCTCCACCCCCTCCCCTCTCCCTGTTGGAGTCCCTCAGGGCTCTGTTCTTGGCCCTTTACTCTTTTCGCTCTATACTTCCTCCCTTGGGGCTCTCATCTCCTCTTTCGGTCTTCAGTATCACCTATATGCTGATGATATTCAACTCTACATCTCTTCTCCTGATCTTTCCTCCTCCCTCCTCTCTCGTGTAACTGACTGCCTCTCAGCCATCTCATCCTGGATGTCCTCTCGCTTTCTTAAAATTAACATCTCCAAAACCGAACTCATTTTCTTTCCCCCACCCAGGCTCCCTTCTCACCATGACCTCTCTATCGTTGTTAACAACTCCACTATCTCCTCTGTCACCCAACTCCGCTGCCTAGGTGTCACTCTCGACTCCTCTCTCTCTTTTGCCCCCCACATTCAATCCCTTGCCCAAGCCTGTCGCTTCCAACTCCGTAACATTGCCCGCATCCGTCCCTTCCTCTCTCAAGATGCCACCAAAACTATCATCCATGCCCTCATCATCTCCCGTCTCGACTACTGCAACCTCCTCCTTACTGGCCTCCCCCACTCCCGTCTCTCCCCCCTCCGCTCTATACTCAATGCGGCTGCAAGACTCATCTTCCTCTCACGCCGCTCCTCCTCTGCCTCCCCTCTCTGTCTTTCCTTACACTGGCTCCCCTTCCCCTACAGAATCCTTTTCAAACTCCTCACCACCACTTACAAGGCTCTCTCTCAGTCTACCGCCCCTTACATCTCTAGCCTCCTCTCCATTCACACTCCCGCCCGCTCCCTGCGCTCGGCCAATGATCGCCGCCTCTCCTCCACTCTGATCACCTCTTCCCACTCTAGAATCCAAGACTTCTCCCGTGCTGCACCCCTTCACTGGAACGACCTCCCTCGCTCCATTCGTCTCTCACCCAATCTGTGCTCCTTCAAGCGGGCACTTAAAACTCACCTGTTCCTTAAGGCCTACCAACCATCCACTTAACCACTCACCCTTCTGTTTCTCCCCTGGCTCCTTTCCTCTCTCCCCGTTGCTTCACTGGCTCCCTTTTGTGCCTGACTTTGTTTACCCTCCCTTAGGATGTAAGCTCGAATGAGCAGGGCCCTCTTCCCTCCTGTCTCCATACCTGTTCTTCTGCTCCGTCTCTACTGTATCTGCCTGCTTGAGTTTCTGAAGTACTGGTACTTTGTGTTTATTGTCCTGTACTGTTTTACCCTGTATAGTCTACTGTTTGTACCATGTTCGGCGCTGCGGAAACCTTGTGGTGCCTAACAAATAAACGATAATAATAATAATAATAATTAATCATGAATCGAATCATGAATCATGAATTTAATCATGAATCATGAACTGAATCATGAATTGAATCCTGAATCATGAATCATGAAATGAATCATGAATCATGAATTGAATCATGAATCATGAATCGAAACATGATTCATGCATTGAATCATGAATCATGAATTGAATCATGAAATGAATCATGAATTGAATCATGAATCATAAATCATGAAATGAATCATGAAATAAATCATGAAATGAATCATGAATCATGAATTGAATCATAAATCATTAATCATGAATTGAATCATGAATCATGAACTAAATCATGAATTGAATCATAAATCATGAATCATGAAATGAATCATAAATCATGAATCAAATCATGAATCAAGAATCATGAATCATGAATCAAATCATGAATCATGAATCATGAATTGAATCATGAATCATGATTTGAAATCATGAATCAATTGAATCATGAATCATGAATCGAATAATGAATCATGAATCGAATCATGAATCATGAATTGAATCATGAATCATAAATCATGAAATGAATCACGAATAAAAAATCAAATTATGAATCATGAATTGAATCATGAATCGAATCATTAACCATGAATCATGAATTGAATTATGAATCATGATTTGAAATCATGAATCATGAATCGAATCATGAATCAGGAATTGAATCATGAATTATGAATCATGAATCATGAATCATGAATTGAATCATGAATCATGAACTGAATCATGAATTGAATCCTGCATCATAAATCATGAAATGAATCATGAATCATTAATTGAATCTTGAATCGAGTCATGAATCATGAATCGAATCATGATTCATGCATTGAATCATGAATCATGAATTGAATCATGAAATGAATCATGAATTGAATCACGAATCATGAATCGAATCATAAATCATGAATTGAATCATTAATCATGAATCATGAATTGAATCATGAATCATGAATTCAATCATGATTTGAATCACGAATCATAAATCATGAAATGAATCATAAAATAAATCATGAAATGAATCATGAATCATGAATTGAATCATAAATCATTAATCATAAATTGAATCATGAATCATGAACTAAATCATGAATTGAATCATAAATCATGAATCATAATACGAATCATAAATCATGAATCAAATCATGAATCAAGAATCATGAGTCATGAATCAAATCATGAATCATGAATCGAATCATGAATCATGAATTGAATCATGAATTGAATCATCAATTGAATCATGAATCGAATCATGAACCATGCATCATGAATTGAATTATGAATCATAAATCGACTCATGAATCATGAATTAAATCATGAATCTTGAATTGAATCATGAATCATGAATTCAATCATGAATTGAATCATGAATCATAAATCAGGAAATGAATCATGAAATAAATCATGAAATGAATCATGAATCATGAATTGAATCATAAATCATTAATCATGAATTGAATCATGAATCATGAACTAAATCATGAATCGAATCATGAATCATGAATCATGAATTGAATCATGAATCATGAACTGAATCATGAATTGAATCCTGAATCATGAATCATGAAATGAATCATGAATTATGAATTGAATCATGAATCGCATCATGAATCATGAATCGAATCTTGATTCATGCATTGAATCATGAATCATGAATTGAATCATGAAATGAATCATGAATTGAATCATGAATCATGAATCGAATCATAAATCATGAATTGAATCATGAATCATGAATCATGAATTCAATCATGATTTGAATCATGAATCATAAATCATGAAATGAATCATGAAATAAATCATAAAATGAATCATGAATCATGAATTAAATCATAAATCAATAATCATGAATTGAATCATGAATCATGAACTAAATCATGAATTGAATAATAAATTATGAATCATGAAACGAATCATAAATCATGAATCAAATCATGAATCAAGAATCATGAATCATGAATCAAATCATGAATCATGAATCATGAATTGAATCATGAATCATGAATCATGAATCATGAATTGAATCAAGAATCATGAATCGAATCATGAATCGGAATCATGAATCATGAATTGAATCATGAATCATGAATTGAATCATGAATCATGAATTATGAATCTAATCATGAATCATGAATCATGAATTGAATCATGAATTATGAATCATGAATCATGAATTGAATCATGAATTGAATCATGAATTGAATTATGAATCATGAAATAAATTATGAATTGAATCATGAATCATGAATTGAATCATGAATCATGAATCATGAATTGAATCATGAATCATGAATCGAATCATGAATCATGAATCGAATCATGAATCATGAATCGAATCATGAATCATGAATTAAATCATGAATCATAAATCGACTCATGAATCATGAATTAAATCATGAATCTTCAATCGAATCATGAATCATGAATGAAATCATGAATCTTCAATCGAATCATTAATCATGAATCGAACCATGAATCATGAATTGAATCATGGATTGAATCATGAATCATGAATCATGAAATGAATCATGAATTTAATCATGAAATGAATTATGAATCAATAATTGAATCATGAATCATTGATCCTGAATCTTAATTTAAATCATAAATCATAATTCATGAATTGAAACATGAATCATGAACTGAATCATAAATTGAATCATGAATCATGAATAATGAAATGAATCATGAATCATGAATTAAATCATGAATCATGAATCGTATCATGAATCATGAATCGAATCATGAATCATGAATTGAATCATGAATTGAATCATTAAATGAATCATGAATTGAATCATGAATCATGAATCGAATCATGAATCATGAATTGAATCATGAATCATGAATCATGAATCATGAATCATGATTTAAATCATGAATCATGAATCATGAATTGAATCATGAATCATGAATTGAATCATGAATTGAATCATGAATCATGAAATGAATCATGAATTAAATCATGAAATGAATCATGAATCATGAAATGAATCATGAATCATGAATTGAATCATAATTCATTAATCATGAATTGAATCATGAATCATGAACTAAATCATGAATTGAATCATGAATCATGAATCATGAAACGAATCATGAATCATGAATCAAATCATGAATCAAGAATCATGAATCATGAATCATGAATCGAATCATGAATCATGAATCATGAATGGAATCATGAATCATGAATCGAATCATGAATTGAATCATGAATTGAATAATGAATCATGAAATGAATTATGAATTGAATCATGAATCGAATCATGAATCATGAACTGAATCATGAATCATGAATTGAATCGTGAATCATGAATTGAATCATGAATCATGAATCATGAATCATGAATTGAATCATGAATTGAATCATGAATTGAATAATGAATCATGAAATGAATTATGAATTGAATCATGAATCATGAATCGAATCATGAATCGAATCATGAATCATGAATTGAATCGTGAATCATGAATTGAATCATGAATCATGAATCATGAATCATGAATTGAATCATGAATTGAATCATGAATCATGAATCAAATCATGAATCATGAATCGAACCATGAATCATGAATTGAATCATGAATCATGAATTAAATCATGAATCATGAATCATGAATCATGAATTGAATCATGAATTGAATCATGAATCATGAATCATGAATCATGAATTGAATCATAAATCATGATTTGAATAATGAATCATCAATTGAATCATGAATCATGATTCGAATCATGAATCATGAATCGAATCATGAATCATGAATTGAATCATGAATTGAATCATGAATCATGAATCATGAAATGAATCATGAATCATTAATCGAATCATGGATCATGAATTGAATCATGAATTAAATCATGAATCAAATCATGAACCATGAATCATGAATTGAGTTATGAATCATGAATTGAATCATGAATTGAATCATGAATCATGAATCGAATCATGAATCAGGAATTGAATCATGAATTATGAATCATGAATCATGAATCATGAATCAAATCATGAATCATAAATCATGAATTGAATCATGAATCATGAACTGAATCATGAATTGAATCCTGAATCATGAATCATGAATCGAATCATGAATCAGGAAATTGTATCATGAATTATGAATCATGAATCATGAATCATGAATCAAATCATGAATCATGAATTAAATCATAATTCATGAACTGAATCATGAATCGAATCATAAATCATGAATTGAATCATGAATCATGAATTGAATTATGAATGATGAATTCAATCATGAATTCAATCATGAATCATAAATCATGGAATGAATCATGAATAAATCATGAAATGAATCATGAATCATAAATTGAATCATAAATCATTAATCATGAATCGAATCATGAATCTTGAATCATGAATTTAATCATGAATCATGAACTGAATCATGAATTGAATCCTGAATCATGAATCATGAAATGAATCATGAATCATGAATCAAATTATGAATCATGAATTGAATCATGAATCGAATCATTAACCATGAATCATGAATTGAATTATGAATCATGAATTGAATCATGAATCATGAATCGAATCATGAATCAGGAATTGAATCATGAATTATGAATCATGAATCATGAATCATGAATTGAATCATGAATCATGAACTGAATCATGAATTGAATCCTGCATCATAAATCATGAAATGAATCATGAATCATTAATTGAATCTTGAATCGAGTCATGAATCATGAATCGAATCATGATTCATGCATTGAATCATGAATCATGAATTGAATCATGAAATGAATCATGAATTGAATCACGAATCATGAATCGAATCATAAATCATGAATTGAATCATTAATCATGAATCATGAATTGAATCATGAATCATGAATTCAATCATGATTTGAATCACGAATCATAAATCATGAAATGAATAATAAAATAAATCATGAAATGAATCATGAATCATGAATTGAATCATAAATCATTAATCATAAATTGAATCATGAATCATGAACTAAATCATGAATTGAATCATAAATCATGAATCATAATACGAATCATAAATCATGAATCAAATCATGAATCAAGAATCATGAGTCATGAATCAAATCATGAATCATGAATCGAATCATGAATCATGAATTGAATCATGAATTGAATCATCAATTGAATCATGAATCGAATCATGAACCATGCATCATGAATTGAATTATGAATCATAAATCGACTCATGAATCATGAATTAAATCATGAATCTTGAATTGAATCATGAATCATGAATTCAATCATGAATTGAATCATGAATCATAAATCAGGAAATGAATCATGAAATAAATCATGAAATGAATCATGAATCATGAATTGAATCATAAATCATTAATCATGAATTGAATCATGAATCATGAACTAAATCATGAATCGAATCATGAATCATGAATCATGAATTGAATCATGAATCATGAACTGAATCATGAATTGAATCCTGAATCATGAATCATGAAATGAATCATGAATTATGAATTGAATCATGAATCGAATCATGAATCATGAATCGAATCTTGATTCATGCATTGAATCATGAATCATGAATTGAATCATGAAATGAATCATGAATTGAATCATGAATCATGAATCGAATCATAAATCATGAATTGAATCATGAATCATGAATCATGAATTCAATCATGATTTGAATCATGAATCATAAATCATGAAATGAATCATGAAATAAATCATAAAATGAATCATGAATCATGAATTAAATCATAAATCAATAATCATGAATTGAATCATGAATCATGAACTAAATCATGAATTGAATAATAAATTATGAATCATGAAACGAATCATAAATCATGAATCAAATCATGAATCAAGAATCATGAATCATGAATCAAATCATGAATCATGAATCATGAATTGAATCATGAATCATGAATCATGAATTGAATCAAGAATCATGAATCGAATCATGAATCGAATCATGAATCATGAATTGAATCATGAATCATGAATTGAATCATGAATCATGAATTATGAATCTAATCATGAATCATGAATCATGAATTGAATCATGAATTATGAATCATGAATCATGAATTATGAATCATGAATCATGAATTGAATCATGAATTGAATCATGAATTGAATTATGAATCATGAAATAAATTATGAATTGAATCATGAATCATGAATTGAATCATGAATCATGAATCATGAATTGAATCATGAATCATGAATCGAATCATGAATCATGAATCGAATCATGAATCATGAATTAAATCATGAATCATAAATCGACTCATGAATCATGAATTAAATCATGAATCTTCAATCGAATCATGAATCATGAATGAAATCATGAATCTTCAATCGAATCATTAATCATGAATCGAACCATGAATCATGAATTGAATCATGGATTGAATCATGAATCATGAATCATGAAATGAATCATGAATTTAATCATGAAATGAATTATGAATCATTAATTGAATCATGAATCATTGATCCTGAATCTTAATTTAAATCATAAATCATAATTCATGAATTGAAACATGAATCATGAACTGAATCATAAATTGAATCATGAATCATGAATAATGAAATGAATCATGAATCATGAATTGAATCATGAATCATGAATCGTATCATGAATCATGAATCGAATCATGAATCATGAATTGAATCATGAATTGAATCATTAAATGAATCATGAATTGAATCATGAATCATGAATCGAATCATGAATCATGAATTGAATCATGAATCATGAATCATGAATCATGAATCATGATTTAAATCATGAATCATGAATCATGAATTGAATCATGAATCATGAATTGAATCATGAATTGAATCATGAATCATGAAATGAATCATGAATTAAATCATGAAATGAATCATGAATCATGAATTGAATCATAATTCATTAATCATGAATTGAATCATGAATCATGAACTAAATCATGAATTGAATCATGAATCATGAATCATGAAACGAATCATGAATCATGAATCAAATCATGAATCAAGAATCATGAATCATGAATCATGAATCGAATCATGAATCATGAATCATGAATGGAATCATGAATCATGAATCGAATCATGAATTGAATCATGAATTGAATAATGAATCATGAAATGAATTATGAATTGAATCATGAATCATGAATCGAATCATGAATCATGAATCGAATCATGAATCATGAATTGAATCGTGAATCATGAATCATGAATCATGAATCATGAATCATGAATTGAATCATGAATTGAATCATGAATTGAATAATGAATCATGAAATGAATTATGAATTGAATCATGAATCATTAATCGAATCATGAATCATGAATCGAATCATGAATCATGAATTGAATCGTGAATCATGAATTGAATCATGAATCATGAATCATGAATCATGAATTGAATCATGAATTGAATCATGAATCATGAATCAAATCATGAATCATGAATCGAACCATGAATCATGAATTGAATCATGAATCATGAATTAAATCATGAATCATGAATCATGAATCATGAATTGAATCATGAATTGAATCATGAATCATGAATAATGAATCATGAATTGAGTCATAAATCATGATTTGAATAATGAATCATAAATTGAATCATGAATCATGATTCGAATCATGAATCATGAATCGAATCATGAATCATGAATTGAATCATGAATTGAATCATGAATCATGAATCATGAAATGAATCATGAATCATTAATCGAATCATGGATCATGAATTGAATCATGAATTAAATCATGAATCAAATCATGAACCATGAATCATGAATTGAGTTATGAATCATGAATTGAATCATGAATTGAATCATGAATCATGAATCGAATCATGAATCAGGAATTGAATCATGAATTATGAATCATGAATCATGAATCATGAATCAAATCATGAATCATAAATCATGAATTGAATCATGAATCATGAACTGAATCATGAATTGAATCCTGAATCATGAATCATGAATCGAATCATGAATCAGGAATTGAATCATGAATTATGAATCATGAATCATGAATCATGAATCAAATCATAATTCATGAATTAAATCATAATTCATGAACTGAATCATGAATCGAATCATAAATCATGAATCGAATCATAAATCATGAATTGAATCATGAATCATGAATTGAATTATGAATGATGAATTCAATCATGAATTCAATCATGAATCATAAATCATGGAATGAATCATGAAATAAATCATGAAATGAATCATGAATCATAAATTGAATCATAAATCATTAATCATGAATCGAATCATGAATCATGAATCATGAATTTAATCATGAATCATGAACTGAATCATGAATTGAATCCTGAATCATGAATCATGAAATGAATCATGAATCATGAATTGAATCATGAATCATGAATCGAATCATGATTCATGCATTGAATCATGAATCATGAATTGAATCATGAAATGAATCATGAATTGAATCATGAATCATAAATCATGAAATGAATCATGAAATAAATCATGAAATGAATCATGAATCATGAATTGAATCATAAATCATTAATCATGAATTGAATCATGAATCATGAACTAAATCATGAATTGAATCATAAATCATGAATCATGAAATGAATCATAAATCATGAATCAAATCATGAATCAAGAATCATGATTCATGAATCAAATCATGAATCATGAATCATGAATTGAATCATGAATCATGATTTGAAATCATGAATCAATTGAATCATGAATCATGAATCGAATAATGAATCATGAATCAAATCATGAATCATGAATTGAATCATGAATCATAAATCATGAAATGAATCACGAATAAAAAATCAAATTATGAATCATGAATTGAATCATGAATCGAATCATTAACCATGAATCATGAATTGAATTATGAATCATGATTTGAAATCATGAATCAATTGAATCATGAATCATGAATCGAATCATGAATCATGAATTGAATCATGAATTGAATCATGAATCATAAATCATGAAATGAATCACGAATAAAAAATCAAATTATGAATCATGAATTGAATCATGAATCGAATCATTAACCATGAATCATGAATTGAATTATGAATCATGAATTGAATCATGAATCATGAATCGAATCATGAATCAGGAATTGAATCATGAATTATGAATCATGAATCATGAATCATGAATTGAATCATGAATCATGAACTGAATCATGAATTGAATCCTGCATCATAAATCATGAAATGAATCATGAATCATTAATTGAATCATGAATCGAGTCATGAATCATGAATCGAATCATGATTCATGCATTGAATCATGAATCATGAATTGAATCATGAAATGAATCATGAATTGAATCACGAATCATGAATCGAATCATAAATCATGAATTGAATCATGAATCATGAATCATGAATTGAATCATGAATCATGAATTCAATCATGATTTGAATCATGAATGATAATTCATGAAATGAATCATAAAATAAATCATGAAATGAATCATGAATCATGAATTGAATCATAAATCATTAATCATAAATTGAATCATGAATCATGAACTAAATCATGAATTGAATCATAAATCATGAATCATGAAACGAATCATAAATCATGAATCAAATCATGAATCATGAATCAAATCATGAATCAAGAATCATGAGTCATGAATCAAATCATGAATCATGAAATGAATCATGAATCATGAATTGAATCATGAATTGAATCATGAATCATGAATCATGAATTGAATCATAAATCATTAATCAAATCATGAATCATGAATTGAATCATGAATTGAATCATGAATCATAAATCATGAAATGAATCATGAAATAAATCATGAAAGGAATCATGAATCATGAATTGAATCATAAATCATTAATCATGAATTGAATCATGAATCATGAACTAAATCATGAATCGAATCATGAATCATGAATCATGAATTGAATCATGAATCATGAACTGAATCATGAATTGAATCCTGAATCATGAATCATGAAATGAATCATGAATTATGAATTGAATCATGAATTGAATCATGAATCATGAATCGAATCTTGATTCATGCATTGAATCATGAATCATGAATTGAATCATGAAATGAATCATGAATTGAATCATGAATCATGAATCGAATCATAAATCATGAATTGAATCATGAATCATGAATCATGAATTCAATCATGAATTGAATCATGAATCATAAATCATAAATTAATCATGAAATAAATCATAAAATGAATCATGAATCATGAATTAAATCATAAATCAATAATCATGAATTGAATCATGAATCATGAACTAAATCATGAATTGAATAATAAATTATGAATCATGAATCGAATCATAAATCATGAATCAAATCATGAATCAAGAATCATGAATCATGAATCAAATCATGAATCATGAATCATGAATTGAATCATGAATCATGAATCATGAATCATGAATTGAATCAAGAATCATGAATCGAATCATGAATCGAATCATGAATCATGAATTGAATCATGAATCATGAATTGAATCATGAATCATGAATTATGAATCTAATCATGAATCATGAATCATGAATTGAATCATGAATTATGAATCATGAATCATGAATTGAATCATGAATTGAATCATGAATTGAATTATGAATCATGAAATAAATTATGAATTGAATCATGAATCATGAATTGAATCATGAATCATGAATTGAATCATGAATCATGAATTATGAATCTAATCATGAATCATGAATCATGAATTGAATCATGAATTATGAATCATGAATCATGAATTGAATCATGAATTGAATTATGAATCTAATCATGAATCATGAATCATGAATTGAATCATGAATTGAATCATGAATTGAATCATGAATTGAATCATGAATCATGAAATAAATTATGAATTGAATCATGAATCATGAATTGAATCATGAATCATGAATCATGAATTGAATCATGAATCATGATTCGAATCATGAATCATGAATTAAATCATGAATCTTCAATCGAATCATGAATCATGAATTAAATCATGAATCTTCAATTGAATCATTAATCATGAATCGAACCATGAATCATGAATTGAATCATGGATTGAATCATGAATCATGAATCATGAAATGAATCATGAATTTAATCATGAAATGAATTATGAATCATTAATTGAATCATGAATCATTAATCCTGAATCTTAATTTAAATCATAAATCATAATTCATGAATTGAAACATGAATCATGAACTGAATCATAAATTGAATCATGAATCATGAATAATGAAATGAATCATGAATTAATGAATTGAATCATGAATCGTGAATCGAATCATGAATCATGAATCGAATCATGAATCATGAATTGAATCATGAATTGAATCATTAAATGAATCATGAATTGAATCATGAATCATGAATCGAATCATGAATCATGAATTGAATCATGAATCATGAATCATGAATCATGAATCATGATTTAAATCATGAATCATGAATCATGAATTGAATCATGAATCATGAATTGAATCATGAATTGAATCATAATTCATTAATCATGAATTGAATCATGAATCATGAACTAAATCATGAATTGAATCATGAATCATGAATCATGAAACGAATCATGAATCATGAATCAAATCATGAATCAAGAATCATGAATCATGAATCATGAATCGAATCATGAATCATGAATCATGAATGGAATCATGAATCATGAATCGAATCATGAATTGAATCATGAATTGAATAATGAATCATGAAATGAATCATGAATTGAATCATGAATCATGAATCGAATCATGAATCATGAATCGAATCATGAATCATGAATTGAATCGTGAATCATGAATTGAATCATGAATCATGAATCATGAATCATGAATTGAATCATGAATTGAATCATGAATCATGAATCATGAATTTAATCATGAATCATGATTTGAATCATGAATCATTAATTGAATCATGAATCATGAATCGAATCATGAATCGAATCATGAATCATGAATTGAATCATGAATTGAATTATGAATCATGAATCATTAATCGAATCATGAATCATGAATTGAATCATGAATTGAATCATGAATTGAATCATGAATCAAATCATGAACCATGAATCATGAATTGAATTATGAATCATGAATTGAATCATGAATTGAATAATGAATCATGAATTGAATTGTGAATCATGAATTGAATCATGAATCATGAATCATGAATCATGAATTGAATCATGAATTGAATCATGAATCATGAATCATGAATTGAATCATGAATCATGATTTGAATCATGAATCATTAATTGAATCATGAATCATGAATTGAATCATGAATCGAATCATGAATCATGAATTGAATCATGAATTGAATCATGAATCATGAATCATGAATCATTAATTGAATCATGAATCATGAATCGAATCATGAATCGAATCATGAATCATGAATTGAATCTTTAATTGAATCATGAATCATGAATCATGAATCATTAATCGAATCATGAATCATGAATTGAATCATGAATTGAATCATGAATTGAATCATGAATTGAATCATGAATTGAATCATGAATCAAATCATGAACCATGAATCATGAATTAAATTATGAATCATGAATCGAATCATGAATCATGAATCATGAATTGAATCATGAATCATGAACTGAATCATGAATTGAATCCTGAATCATAAATCATGAATTGAATCATGAATCGAATCATGAATCATGAATCGAATCATGATTCATGCATTGAATCATAAATCATGAATTGAATCATGAAATGAATCATGAATTGAATCATGAATCATAAATCGAATCATAAATCATGAATTGAATCATGAATCATGAATCATGAATTGAATCATGAATCATGAATTCAATCATGAATTGAATCATGAATCAGAAATCATGAAATGAATCATGAAATAAATCATGAAATGAATCATGAATCATGAATTGAATCATAAATCATTAATCATGAAACCAATCATAAATCATGAATCAAATCATGAATCAAGAATCATGAATCATGAATCAAATCATGAATCATGAATTGAATCATGAATTGAATTATGAATTGAATCAAGAATCATGAATCGAATCATGAATCAAATCATGAATCATGAATTGAATCATGAATCATGAAATGAATCATGAATCATGAATCAAATTATGAATTATGAATTGAATCATAAATCATGAATTGAATCATGAACTAAATCATGAATTGAATCATAAATCATAAATCATGAAATGAATCATAAATCATGAATTAAATCATGAATCAAGAATCATGAATCATGAATCGAATCATGAATCATGAAATAAATCATGAAATGAATCATGAATCATGAATTAAATCATAAATCATTAATCATGAATTGAATCATGAATCATGAACTAAATCATGAATTGAATCATAAATCATGAATCATGAAACGAATCATGAATCAAATCATGAATCAAATCAAGAATCATGAATCATGAATCAAATCATGAATCATGAATCATGAATTGAATCATGAATCATGAATCATGAATTGAATCATAAATCATGAATTGAATTATGAATCATGAACTAAATCATGAATTGAATCATAAATCATGAATCATGAAACGAATCATAAATCATGAATCAAATCATGAATCAAGAATCATGAATCATGAATCAAATCATGAATCATGAATTATGAATTGAATCATAAATCATTAATCATGAATCGAATCATGAATCATGAATTATGAATTGAATCATCAATCATGAATCATGAATTGAATCAAGAATCATGAATCGAATCATGAATCGAATCATGAATCATGAAATGAATCATGAATCATGAATCAAATCATGAATCATGAATTGAATCATGAATCATGAATTGAATCATGAATCATGAATTATGAATCTAATCATGAATCATGAATCATGAATTGAATCATGAATCATGAACTGAATCATGAATTGAATCCTGAATCATGAATCATGAAATGAATCATGATTCGTGAATTGAACCATGAATCATGAATTGAATCATGAATTGAATCATGAATCATGAATCGAATCATGAACCATGAATCATGAATTGAATCATGAATCATGAATTGAATCATGAATCATGAATCGAATCATGAATCGAATCATGAATCATGAATTGAATCATGAATTGAATCATGATCATAATTTGAATTGTGAATCATGAATTGAATCATGAATCATGAATCATGAATCATGAATTGAATCATGAATTGAATCATGAATCATGAATCATGAATCATGAATTGAATCATGAATCATGATTTGAATCATGAATCATTAATTGAATCATGAATCATGAATCAAATCATGAATCGAATCATGAATCATGAATTGAATCATGAATTGAATCATGAATCATGAATCATGAATCATTAATTGAATCATGAATCATGAATCGAATCATGAATTGAATCATGAATCGAATCATTAACCATGAATCATGAATTGAATTATGAATCATGAATTGAATCATGAATCATGAATCGAATCATGAATCAGGAATTGAATCATGAATTATGAATCATGAATCATGAATCATGAATTGAATCATGAATCATGAACTGAATCATGAATTGAATCCTGCATCATAAATCATGAAATGAATCATGAATAATTAATTGAATCATGAATCGAGTCATGAATCATGAATCGAATCATGATTCATGCATTGAATCATGAATCATGAATTGAATCATGAAATGAATCATGAATTGAATCACGAATCATGAATCGAATCATAAATCATGAATTGAATCATTAATCATGAATCATGAATTGAATCATGAATCATGAATTCAATCATGATTTGAATCATGAATCATAATTCATGAAATGAATCATAAAATAAATCATGAAATGAATCATGAATCATGAATTGAATCATAAATCATTAATCATAAATTGAATCATGAATCATGAACTAAATCATGAATTGAATCATAAATCATGAATCATGAAACGAATCATAAATCATGAATCAAATCATGAATCATGAATCAAATCATGAATCAAGAATCATGAGTCATGAATCAAATCATGAATCATGAATCGAATCATGAATCATGAATTAAATCATGAATTGAATCATGAATCATGAATCATGAAATGAATCATAAATCATTAATCGAATCATGAATCATGAATTGAATCATGAATTGAATCATGAATCATAAATCATGAAATGAATCATGAAATAAATCATGAAAGGAATCATGAATCATGAATTGAATCATAAATCATTAATCATGAATTGAATCATGAATCATGAACTAAATCATGAATCGAATCATGAATCATGAATCATGAATTGAATCATGAATCATGAACTGAATCATGAATTGAATCCTGAATCATGAATCATGAAATGAATCATGAATTATGAATTGAATCATGAATTGAATCATGAATCATGAATCGAATCTTGATTCATGCATTGAATCATGAATCATGAATTGAATCATGAAATGAATCATGAATTGAATCATGAATCATGAATCGAATCATAAATCATGAATTGAATCATGAATCATGAATCATGAATTAAATCATGAATTGAATCATGAATCATAAATCATAAATTAATCATGAAATAAATCATAAAATGAATCATGAATCATGAATTAAATCATAAATCAATAATCATGAATTGAATCATGAATCATGAACTAAATCATGAATTGAATAATAAATTATGAATCATGAATCGAATCATAAATCATGAATCAAATCATGAATTAAGAATCATGAATCATGAATCAAATCATGAATCATGAATCATGAATTGAATCATGAATCATGAATCATGAATCATGAATTGAATAAAGAATCATGAATCGAATCATGAATCGAATCATGAATCATGAATTGAATCATGAATCATGAATTGAATCATGAATCATGAATTATGAATCTAATCATGAATCATGAATCATGAATTGAATCATGAATTATGAATCATGAATCATGAATTGAATCATGAATTGAATTATGAATCTAATTATGAATCATGAATCATGAATTGAATCATGAATTGAATCATGAATTGAATCATGAATTGAATCATGAATCATGAAATAAATTATGAATTGAATCATGAATCATGAATTGAATCATGAATCATGAATCATGAATTGAATCATGAATCATGATTCGAATCATGAATCATGAATTAAATCATGAATCTTCAATCGAATCATGAATCATGAATTAAATCATGAATCTTCAATTGAATCATTAATCATGAATCGAACCATGAATCATGAATTGAATCATGGATTGAATCATGAATCATGAATCATGAAATGAATCATGAATTTAATCATGAAATGAATTATGAATCATTAATTGAATCATGAATCATTAATCCTGAATCTTAATTTAAATCATAAATCATAATTCATGAATTAAAACATGAATCATGAACTGAATCATAAATTGAATCATGAATCATGAATAATGAAATGAATCATGAATTAATGAATTGAATCATGAATCGTGAATCGAATCATGAATCATGAATCGAATCATGAATCATGAATTGAATCATGAATTGAATCATTAAATGAATCATGAATTGAATCATGAATCATGAATCGAATCATGAATCATGAATTGAATCATGAATCATGAATCATGAATCATGAATCATGATTTAAATCATGAATCATGAATCATGAATTGAATCATGAATCATGAATTGAATCATGAATTGAATCATAATTCATTAATCATGAATTGAATCATGAATCATGAACTAAATCATGAATTGAATCATGAATCATGAATCATGAAACGAATCATGAATCATGAATCAAATCATGAATCAAGAATCATGAATCATGAATCATAATTCGAATCATGAATCATGAATCATGAATGGAATCATGAATCATGAATCGAATCATGAATTGAATCATGAATTGAATAATGAATCATGAAATGAATCATGAATTGAATCATGAATCATGAATCGAATCATGAATCATGAATCGAATCATGAATCATGAATTGAATCGTGAATCATGAATTGAATCATGAATCATGAATCATGAATCATGAATTGAATCATGAATTGAATCATGAATCATGAATCATGAATTTAATCATGAATCATGATTTGAATCATGAATCATTAATTGAATCATGAATCATGAATCGAATCATGAATCGAATCATGAATCATGAATTGAATCATGAATTGAATTATGAATCATGAATCATTAATCGAATCATGAATCATGAATTGAATCATGAATTGAATCATGATTGAATCATGAATCAAATCATGAACCATGAATCATGAATTGAATTATGAATCATGAATTGAATCATGAATTGAATAATGAATCATGAATTGAATTGTGAATCATGAATTGAATCATGAATCATGAATCATGAATCATGATTGAATCATGAATTGAATCATGAATCATGAATCATGAATTGAATCATGAATCATGATTTGAATCATGAATCATTAATTGAATCATGAATCATGAATTGAATCATGAATCGAATCATGAATCATGAATTGAATCATGAATTGAATCATGAATCATGAATCATGAATCATTAATTGAATCATGAATCATGAATCGAATCATGAATCGAATCATGAATCATGAATTGAATCATTAATTGAATCATGAATCATGAATCATGAATCATTAATCGAATCATGAATCATGAATTGAATCATGAATTGAATCATGAATTGAATCATGAATTGAATCATGAATTGAATCATGAATCAAATCATGAACCATGAATCATGAATTAAATTATGAATCATGAATCGAATCATGAATCATGAATCATGAATTGAATCATGAATCATGAACTGAATCATGAATTGAATCCTGAATCATAAATCATGAATTGAATCATGAATCGAATCATGAATCATGAATCGAATCATGATTCATGCATTGAATCATAAATCATGAATTGAATCATGAAATGAATCATGAATTGAATCATGAATCATAAATCGAATCATAAATCATGAATTGAATCATGAATCATGAATCATGAATTGAATCATGAATCATGAATTCAATCATGAATTGAATCATGAATCAGAAATCATGAAATGAATCATGAAATAAATCATGAAATGAATCATGAATCATGAATTGAATCATAAATCATTAATCATGAAACCAATCATAAATCATGAATCAAATCATGAATCAAGAATCATGAATCATGAATCAAATCATGAATCATGAATTGAATCATGAATTGAATTATGAATTGAATCAAGAATCATGAATCGAATCATGAATCAAATCATGAATCATGAATTGAATCATGAATCATGAAATGAATCATGAATCATGAATCAAATTATGAATTATGAATTGAATCATAAATCATGAATTGAATCATGAACTAAATCATGAATTGAATCATAAATCATAAATCATGAAATGAATCATAAATCATGAATTAAATCATGAATCAAGAATCATGAATCATGAATCGAATCATGAATCATGAAATAAATCATGAAATGAATCATGAATCATGAATTAAATCATAAATCATTAATCATGAATTGAATCATGAATCATGAACTAAATCATGAATTGAATCATAAATCATGAATCATGAAACGAATCATGAATCAAATCATGAATCAAATCAAGAATCATGAATTATGAATCAAATCATGAATCATGAATCATGAATTGAATCATGAATCATGAATCATGAATTGAATCATAAATCATGAATTGAATTATGAATCATGAACTAAATCATGAATTGAATCATAAATCATGAATCATGAAATGAATCATAAATCATGAATCAAATCATGAATCAAGAATCATGAATCATGAATCAAATCATGAATCATGAATTATGAATTGAATCATAAATCATTAATCATGAATCGAATCATGAATCATGAATTATGAATTGAATCATCAATCATGAATCATGAATCATGAATTGAATCAAGAATCATGACTCGAATCATGAATCGAATCATGAATCATGAAATGAATCATGAATCATGAATCAAATCATGAATCATGAATTGAATCATGAATCATGAATTGAATCATGAATCATGAATTATGAATCTAATCATGAATCATGAATCATGAATTGAATCATGAATCATGAACTGAATCATGAATTGAATCCTGAATCATGAATCATGAAATGAATCATGATTCGTGAATTGAATCATGAATCATGAATTGAATCATGAATTGAATCATGAATCATGAATCGAATCATGAACCATGAATCATGAATTGAATCATGAATCATGAATTGAATCATGAATCATGAATCGAATCATGAATCGAATCATGAATCATGAATTGAATCATGAATTGAATCATGAATCATAATTTGAATTGTGAATCATGAATTGAATCATGAATCATGAATCATGAATCATGAATTGAATCATGAATTGAATCATGAATCATGAATCATGAATCATGAATTGAATCATGAATCATGATTTGAATCATGAATCATTAATTGAATCATGAATCATGAATCAAATCATGAATCGAATCATGAATCATGAATTGAATCATGAATTGAATCATGAATCATGAATCATGAATCATTAATTGAATCATGAATCATGAATCGAATCATGAATTGAATCATGAATCGAATCATTAACCATGAATCATGAATTGAATTATGAATCATGAATTGAATCATGAATCATGAATCGAATCATGAATCAGGAATTGAATCATGAATTATGAATCATGAATCATGAATCATGAATTGAATCATGAATCATGAACTGAATCATGAATTGAATCCTGCATCATAAATCATGAAATGAATCATGAATAATTAATTGAATCATGAATCGAGTCATGAATCATGAATCGAATCATGATTCATGCATTGAATCATGAATCATGAATTGAATCATGAAATGAATCATGAATTGAATCACGAATCATGAATCGAATCATAAATCATGAATTGAATCATTAATCATGAATCATGAATTGAATCATGAATCATGAATTCAATCATGATTTGAATCATGAATCATAATTCATGAAATGAATCATAAAATAAATCATGAAATGAATCATGAATCATGAATTGAATCATAAATCATTAATCATAAATTGAATCATGAATCATGAACTAAATCATGAATTGAATCATAAATCATGAATCATGAAACGAATCATAAATCATGAATCAAATCATGAATCATGAATCAAATCATGAATCAAGAATCATGAGTCATGAATCAAATCATGAATCATGAATCGAATCATGAATCATGATTGAATCATGAATTGAATCATGAATCATGAATCATGAAATGAATCATAAATCATTAATCGAATCATGAATCATGAATTGAATCATGAATTGAATCATGAATCATAAATCATGAAATGAATCATGAAATAAATCATGAAAGGAATCATGAATCATGAATTGAATCATAAATCATTAATCATGAATTGAATCATGAATCATGAACTAAATCATGAATCGAATCATGAATCATGAATCATGAATTGAATCATGAATCATGAACTGAATCATGAATTGAATCCTGAATCATGAAATGAATCATGAATTATGAATTGAATCATGAATTGAATCATGAATCATGAATCGAATCTTGATTCATGCATTGAATCATGAATCATGAATTGAATCATGAAATGAATCATGAATTGAATCATGAATCATGAATCGAATCATAAATCATGAATTGAATCATGAATCATGAATCATGAATTAAATCATGAATTGAATCATGAATCATAAATCATAAATTAATCATGAAATAAATCATAAAATGAATCATGAATCATGAATTAAATCATAAATCAATAATCATGAATTGAATCATGAATCATGAACTAAATCATGAATTGAATAATAAATTATGAATCATGAATCGAATCATAAATCATGAATCAAATCATGAATCAAGAATCATGAATCATGAATCAAATCATGAATCATGAATCATGAATTGAATCATGAATCATGAATCATGAATTGAATAAAGAATCATGAATCGAATCATGAATCGAATCATGAATCATGAATTGAATCATGAATCATGAATTGAATCATGAATCATGAATTATGAATCTAATCATGAATCATGAATCATGAATTGAATCATGAATTATGAATCATGAATCATGAATTGAATCATGAATTGAATTATGAATCTAATCATGAATCATGAATCATGAATTGAATCATGAATTGAATCATGAATTGAATCATGAATTGAATCATGAATCATGAAATAAATTATGAATTGAATCATGAATCATGATTGAATCATGAATCATGAATCATGAATTGAATCATGAATCATGATTCGAATCATGAATCATGAATTAAATCATGAATCTTCAATCGAATCATGAATCATGAATTAAATCATGAATCTTCAATTGAATCATTAATCATGATTCGAACCATGAATCATGAATTGAATCATGGATTGAATCATGAATCATGAATCATGAATGAATCATGAATTTAATCATGAAATGAATTATGAATCATTAATTGAATCATGAATCATTAATCCTGAATCTTAATTTAAATCATAAATCATAATTCATGAATTAAAACATGAATCATGAACTGAATCATAAATTGAATCATGAATCATGAATAATGAAATGAATCATGAATTAATGAATTGAATCATGAATCGTGAATCGAATCATGAATCATGAATCGAATCATGAATCATGAATTGAATCATGAATTGAATCATTAAATGAATCATGAATTGAATCATGAATCATGAATCGAATCATGAATCATGAATTGAATCATGAATCATGAATCATGAATCATGAATCATGATTTAAATTATGAATCATGAATCATGAATTGAATCATGAATCATGAATTGAATCATGAATTGAATCATAATTCATTAATCATGAATTGAATCATGAATCATGAACTAAATCATGAATTGAATCATGAATCATGAATCATGAAACGAATCATGAATCATGAATCAAATCATGAATCAAGAATCATGAATCATGAATCATAATTCGAATCATGAATCATGAATCATGAATGGAATCATGAATCATGAATCGAATCATGAATTGAATCATGAATTGAATAATGAATCATGAAATGAATCATGAATTGAATCATGAATCATGAATCGAATCATGAATCATGAATCGAATCATGAATCATGAATTGAATCGTGAATCATGAATTGAATCATGAATCATGAATCATGAATCATGAATTGAATCATGAATTGAATCATGAATCATGAATCATGAATTTAATCATGAATCATGATTTGAATCATGAATCATTAATTGAATCATGAATCATGAATCGAATCATGAATCGAATCATGAATCATGAATTGAATCATGAATTGAATTATGAATCATGAATCATTAATCGAATCATGAATCATGAATTGAATCATGAATTGAATCATGAATTGAATCATGAATCAAATCATGAACCATGAATCATGAATTGAATTATGAATCATGAATTGAATCATGAATTGAATAATGAATCATGAATTGAATTGTGAATCATGAATTGAATCATGAATCATGAATCATGAATCATGAATTGAATCATGAATTGAATCATGAATCATGAATCATGAATTGAATCATGAATCATGATTTGAATCATGAATCATTAATTGAATCATGAATCATGAATTGAATCATGAATCGAATCATGAATCATGAATTGAATCATGAATTGAATCATGAATCATGAATCATGAATCATTAATTGAATCATGAATCATGAATCGAATCATGAATCGAATCATGAATCATGAATTGAATCATTAATTGAATCATGAATCATGAATCATGAATCATTAATCGAATCATGAATCATGAATTGAATCATGAATTGAATCATGAATTGAATCATGAATTGAATCATGAATTGAATCATGAATCAAATCATGAACCATGAATCATGAATTAAATTATGAATCATGAATCAAATCATGAATCATGAATCATGAATTGAATCATGAATCATGAACTGAATCATGAATTGAATCCTGAATCATAAATCATGAATTGAATCATGAATCGAATCATGAATCATGAATTGAATCATGATTCATGCATTGAATCATAAATCATGAATTGAATCATGAAATGAATCATGAATTGAATCATGAATCATAAATCGAATCATAAATCATGAATTGAATCATGAATCATGAATCATGAATTGAATCATGAATCATGAATTCAATCATGAATTGAATCATGAATCAGAAATCATGAAATGAATCATGAAATAAATCATGAAATGAATCATGAATCATGAATTGAATCATAAATCATTAATCATGAAACCAATCATAAATCATGAATCAAATCATGAATCAAGAATCATGAATCATGAATCAAATCATGAATCATGAATTGAATCATGAATTGAATTATGAATTGAATCAAGAATCATGAATCGAATCATGAATCAAATCATGAATCATGAATTGAATCATGAATCATGAAATGAATCATGAATCATGAATCAAATTATGAATTATGAATTAAATCATAAATCATGAATTGAATCATGAACTAAATCATGAATTGAATCATAAATCATAAATCATGAAATGAATCATAAATCATGAATTAAATCATGAATCAAGAATCATGAATCATGAATCGAATCATGAATCATGAAATAAATCATGAAATGAATCATGAATCATGAATTAAATCATAAATCATTAATCATGAATTGAATCATGAATCATGAACTAAATCATGAATTGAATCATAAATCATGAATCATGAAACGAATCATGAATCAAATCATGAATCAAATCAAGAATCATGAATCATGAATCAAATCATGAATCATGAATCATGAATTGAATCATGAATCATGAATCATGAATTGAATCATAAATCATGAATTGAATTATGAATCATGAACTAAATCATGAATTGAATCATAAATCATGAATCATGAAATGAATCATAAATCATGAATCAAATCATGAATCAAGAATCATGAATCATGAATCAAATCATGAATCATGAATTATGAATTGAATCATAAATCATTAATCATGAATCGAATCATGAATCAATGAATTATGAATTGAATCATCAATCATGAATCATGAATCATGAATTGAATCAAGAGTCATGAATCGAATCATGAATCGAATCATGAATCATGAAATGAATCATGAATCATGAATCAAATCATGAATCATGAATTGAATCATGAATCATGAATTGAATCATGAATCATGAATTATGAATCTAATCATGAATCATGAATCATGAATTGAATCATGAATCATGAACTGAATCATGAATTGAATCCTGAATCATGAATCATGAAATGAATCATGATTCGTGAATTGAATCATGAATCATGAATTGAATCATGAATTGAATCATGAATCATGAATCGAATCATGAACCATGAATCATGAATTGAATCATGAATCATGAATCGAATCATGAACCATGAATCATGAATTGAATCATGAATCATGAATCGAATCATGAATCGAATCATGAATCATGAATTGAATCATGAATTGAATCATGAATCATGAATTGAATTGTGAATCATGAATTGAATCATGAATCATGAATCATGAATCATGAATTGAATCATGAATTGAATCATGAATCATGAATCATGAATCATGAATCATGAATTGAATCATGAATCATGATTTGAATCATGAATCATTAATTGAATCATGAATCATAAATCAAATCATGAATCGAATCATGAATCATGAATTGAATAATGAATTGAATCATGAATCATGAATCATGAATCATTAATTGAATCATGAATCATGAATCGAATCATGAATCGAATCATGAATCATGAATTGAATCATTAATTGAATCATGAATCATGAATCATGAATCATTAATCGAATCATGAATCATGAATTGAATCATGAATTGAATCATGAATTGAATCATGAATCAAATCATGAACCATGAATCATGAATTAAATTATGAATCATGAATCGAATCATGAATCATGAATCATGAATTGAATCATGAATCATGAACTGAATCATGAATTGAATCCTGAATCATAAATCATGAATTGAATCATGAATCGAATCATGAATCATGAATCGAATCATGATTCATGCATTGAATCATAATCATGAATTGAATCATGAAATGAATCATGAATTGAATCATGAATCATAAATCGAATCATAAATCATGAATTGAATCATGAATCATTAATCATGAATTGAATCATGAATCATGACTTCAATCATGAATTGAATCATGAATCAGAAATCATGAAATGAATCATGAAATAAATCATGAAATGAATCATGAATCATGAATTGAATCATAAATCATTAATCATGAAACCAATCATAAATCATGAATCAAATCATGAATCAAGAATCATGAATCATGAATCAAATCATGAATCATGAATTGAATCATGAATCATGAATTATGAATTGAATCAAGAATCATGAATCGAATCATGAATCAAATCATGAATCATGAATTGAATCATGAATTGAATCATGAATCATGAAATGAATCATGAATCATGAATCAAATCATGAATTATGAATTGAATCATAAATCATGAATTGAATCATGAATCATGAACTAAATCATGAATTGAATCATAAATCATGAATCATGAAATGAATCATAAATCATGAATTAAATCATGAATCAAGAATCATGAATCATGAATCGAATCATGAATCATGAAATAAATCATGAAATGAATCATGAATCATGAATTGAATCATAAATCATTAATCATGAATTGAATCATGAATCATGAACTAAATCATGAATTGAATCATAAATCATGAATCATGAAACGAATCATGAATCAAATCATGAATCAAATCAATAATCATGAATCATGAATCAAATCATGAATCATGAATCATGAATTGAATCATGAATCATGAATCATGAATCATGAATTGAATCATAAATCATGAATTGAATTATGAATCATGAACTAAATCATGAATTGAATCATAAATCATGAATCATGAAACGAATCATAAATCATGAATCAAATCATGAATCAAGAATCATGAATCATGAATCAAATCATGAATCATGAAATAAATCATGAAATGAATCATGAATTGAATCATAAATCATTAATCATGAATCATGAATTGAATCAAGAATCATGAATCTAATCATGAATCGAATCATGAATCATGAATTGAATCATGAATCATGAATTGAATCATGAATCATAAATTATGAATCTAATCATGAATCATGAATCATGAATTGAATCATGAATCATGAACTGAATCATGAATTGAATCCTGAATCATGAATCATGAAATGAATCATGATTCGTGAATTGAATCATGAATCATGAATTGAATCATGAATTGAATCATGAATCATGAATCGAATCATGAACCATGAATCATGAATTGAATCATGAATCATGAATTGAATCATGAATCATGAATCGAATCATGAATCGAATCATGAATCATGAATTGAATCATGAAATGAATCATGAATTAAATCATGAAATGAATCATGAATCATGAATTGAATCATAAATCATGAATCATGAATCATAAATTATGAATTGAATCATGAATCATGAATCATAAATCATGAATCATGAATCATAAATTATGAATTGAATCATGAATCATGAAACAAATCATGAATCATGAATTGAATTATGAATCATGAAATATGAATCTAATCATGAATCATGAATCATGAAATGAATCATGAATTGAATCATGAATTGAATCATGAATCATGAATTGAATCATGAATCATGAATTGAATCATGAATCATGGATCATGAAATGAATCATGAATTGAATCATAAATCATGAATTGAATTATGAATCATGAACTAAATCATGAATTGAATCATAAATCATGAATCATGAAACGAATCATAAATCATGAATCAAATCATGAATCAAGAATCATGAATCATGAATCAAATCATGAATCATGAAATGAATCATGAATCATGAATTGAATCATAAATCATTAATCATGAATCATGAATTGAATCAAGAATCATGAATCGAATCATGAATCGAATCATGAATCATGAAATGAATCATGAATCATGAATCAAATCATGAATCATGAATTGAATCATGAATCATGAATTGAATCATGAATCATGAATTATGAATCTAATCATGAATCATGAATCATGAATTGAATCATGAATCATGAACTGAATCATGAATTGAATCCTGAATCATGAATCATGAAATGAATCATGATTCGTGAATTGAATCATGAATCATGAATTGAATCATGAATTGAATCATGAATCATGAATCGAATCATGAACCATGAATCATGAATTGAATCATGAATCATGAATTGAATCATGAATCATGAATCGAATCATGAATCGAATCATGAATCATGAATTGAATCATGAAATGAATCATGAATTAAATCATGAATGAATCATGAATCATGAATTGAATCATAAATCATGAATCATAAATTATGAATTGAATCATGAATCATGAATCATAAATCATGAATCATGAATCATAAATTATGAATTGAATCATGAATCATGAAACAAATCATGAATCATGAATTGAATTATGAATCATGAAATATGAATCTAATCATGAATCATGAATCATGAAATGAATCATGAATTGAATCATGAATTGAATCATGAATCATGAATTGAATCATGAATCATGAATTGAATCATGGATCATGAAATGAATCATGAATCGAATCATGAATCATGAATTGAATCATGAATCATGAATCATGAATCATGAATTGAATCATGAATTGAATCATGAATTGAATCATGAATCATGAAATAAATCATGAATTGAATCATGAATTGAATCATGAATCATGAATTGAATCATGAATCATGAATTGAATCATGAATCATGAATTGAATCATGAATCATGAATCGAATCATTAATCATAAATCAAATCATGAATCATGAATTGAATCATGAATCATGAATTGAATCATGAATCATAAATCATGAATTAAATCATGAATCATAAATCGACTCATGAATCATGAATTAAATCATGAATCTTCAATCGAATCATGAATCATAAATTAAATCATGAATCTTCAATCGAATCATGAATCATGAATCGAATCATGAATTGAATCATGGATTGAATCATGAATCATGAATCATGAAATGACTCATGAATTTAATCATGAAATGAATTATGAACCATTAATTGAATCATGAATCATGAATCATGAAATGAATCATGAATCATGAATTGAATCATGAATTGAATCATGAATCATGAACTAAATCATGAATCAAGAATCATGAATCATGAATCATGAATTGAATCATTAAATGAATCATGAATTGAATCATGAATTATGTATCGAATCATGAATCATGAATTGAATCATGAATCATGAATCATAATTCATTAATCAAATCATGAATCATGAATCATGAATTGAATCATGAATCATGAATTGAATCATGAATTGAATCATGAATCATGAAATTAATCATGAATTAAATCATGAAATGAATCATAATTCATGAATTGAATCATAAATCATTAATCATGAATTGAATCATGAATCATGAACTAAATCATGAATTGAATCATGAATCATGAAACATGAAACGAATCATGAATCATGAATCAAATCATGAATCAAGAATCATGAATCATGAATCATCATGAATCATGAATTGAATCATGAATCATAATTCATGAATGGAATCATGAATCATGAATCGAATCATGAATTGAATCATGAATCATGAAATGAATCATGAATCATGAATTGAATCATGAATCATGAATCGAATCATGAATCATGAATAAAATCATGAATCATGAATTGAATCATGAATCATGATTTGAATCATGAATTGAATCATGAATTGAATCATGAATCATGAATCATGAATCATGAATTCAATCATGAATCATGATTTGAATCATGAATCATTAATTGAATCATGAATCATAAATCGAATCATGAATCATGAATGGAATCATGAATCATGAATTGAATCATGAATCATGAATTGAATCATGAATCATGAATCATGAATCATGAATTGAATCATGAATTGAATCATGAATCATGAATCATGAATCATGAATTCAATCATGAATCATGATTTGAATCATGAATCATTAATTGAATCATGAATCATAAATCGAATCATGAATCATTAATCGAATCATGAATCATGAATTGAATCATGAATTGAATTATGAATCATGAATTGAATCATGAATTGAATCATGAATCATGAATCGAATCATGAATCAGGAATTGAATCATGAATCATGAACTGAATCATGAAGTGAATCCTGAATCATGAATCATGAATCATGAATCATGAATCATGAATGGAATCATGAATCATGAACTGAATCATGAATTGAATCCTGAATCATGAATCATGAAATGAATCATGAATCATGAATTGAATCATGAATCGAATCATGAATCATGAATCAAATCATGATTCATGCATTGAATCATGAATCATGAATTGAATCATGAAATGAATCATGAATTGAATCATGAATCATGAATCGAATCATAAATCATGAATTGAATCATGAATCATTAATCATGAATTGAATCATGAATCATGAATTTAATCATGAATTGAATCATGAATCATAAATCATGAAATGAATCATGAAATAAATCATGAAATGAATCATGAATCATGAATTGAATCATAAATCATTAATCATGAATCATGAACTAAATCATGAATTGAATCATGAATCATGAATCATGAATCATGAATTGAATCATGAATCATGATTTGAATCATGAATCATTAATTGAATCATTAATCATGAATCGAATCATGAATCATTAATCGAATCATGAATCATGAATTGAATCATGAATTGAATTATGAATCATGAATTGAATCATGAATTGAATCATGAATCCTGAATTGAATCATGAATCATGAATCGAATCATGAATCATGAATCATGAAATGAATCATGAATCGAATCATGAATCATGAATCGAATCATGATTCATGCATTGAATCATGAATTATGAATTGAATCATGAAATGAATCATGAATTGAATCATGAATCATGAATCGAATCATAAATCATGAATTGAATCATGAATCATTAATCATGAATTGAATCATGAATCATGAATTCAATCATGAATTGAATCATGAATCATAAATCATGAAATGAATCATGAAATAAATCATGAAATGAATCATGAATCATGAATTGAATCATAAATCATTAATCATGAATCATGAACTAAATCATGAATTGAATCATGAATCATGAATCATGAATCATGAATTGAATCATGAATCATGATTTGAATCATGAATCATTAATTGAATCATGAATCATGAATCAAATCATTAATCGAATCATGAATCATGAATTGAATCATGAATTGAATTATGAATTATGAATTGAATCATGAATTGAATCAGGAATCCTAAATCGAATCATGAATCGAATCATGAATCATGAATCATGAAATGAATCATGAATCATGAATTGAATCATGAATCGAATCATGAATCATGAATCGAATCATGATTCATGCATTGAATCATGAATTATGAATTTAATCATGAAATGAATCATGAATTGAATCATGAATCGTGAATCGAATCATAAATCATGAATTGAATCATGAATCTTGAATCGAATCATAAATCATGAATTGAATCATGAATCATGAATCATGAAATAAATCATGAATTGAATCATGAATCATACATCATGAAATGAATCATGAAATAAATCATGAAATGAATTATGAATCATGAATTGAATCATAAATCATTAATCATGAATTGAATCATGAATCATGAACTAAATCATGAATTGAATCATAAATCATGAATCATGAAACGAATCATAAATCATGAATCAAATCATGAATCAAGAATCATGAATCATGAATCAAATCATGAATCATGAATCATGAATTGAATCATGAATCATAAATCATGAATCGAATCATGAATCATGAATCATGAATGGAATCATGAATCATGAACTGAATCATGAATTGAATCCTGAATCATGAATCATGAATCGAATCATGAATCATGAATCATGAATGGAATCATGAATCATGAACTGAATCATGAATTGAATCCTGAATCATGAATCATGAAATGAATCATGAATCATGAATTGAATCATGAATCGAATCATGAATCATGAATCAAATCATGATTCATGCATTGAATCATGAATCATGAATTGAATCATGAAATGAATCATGAATTGAATCATGAATCATGAATCGAATCATAAATCATGAATTGAATCATAAATCATTAATCATGAATTGAATCATGAATCATAAATTGAATCATGAATTGAATCATGAATCATAAATCATGAAATGAATCATGAAATAAATCATGAAATGAATCATGAATCATGAATTGAATCATGAATCATGAATTGAATCATAAATCATGAATTGAATCATGAATCTTGAATCGAATCATAAATCATGAATTGAATCATGAATCATGAATCATGAATTAAATCATGAATTGAATCATGAATCATACATCATGAAATGAATCATGAAATAAATCATGAAATGAATTATGAATCATGAATTGAATCATAAATCATTAATCATGAATTGAATCATGAATCATGAACTAAATCATGAATTGAATCATAAATCATGAATCATAAATCATGAATCATAAATCATGAATCAAATCATGAATCAAGAATCATGAATCATGAATCAAATCATGAATCATGAATCATGAATTGAATCATGAATCATAAATCATGAATCGAATCATGAATCATGAATCATGAATGGAATCATGAATCATGAACTGAATCATGAATTGAATCCTGAATCATGAATCATGAATCGAATCATGAATCATGAATCATGAATGGAATCATGAATCATGAACTGAATCATGAATTGAATCCTGAATCATGAATCATGAAATGAGTCATGAATCATGAATTGAATCATGAATCGAATCATGAATCATGAATCAAATCATGATTCATGCATTGAATCATGAATCATGAATTGAATCATGAAATGAATCATGAATTGAATCATGAATCATGAATCGAATCATAAATCATGAATTGAATCATAAATCATTAATCATGAATTGAATCATGAATCATGAATTGAATCATGAATTGAATCATGAATCATAAATCATGAAATGAATCATGAAATAAATCATGAAATGAATCATGAATCATGAATTGAATCATAAATCATTAATCATGAATCATGAACTAAATCATGAATTGAATCATGAATCATGAATCATGAATCATGAATTGAATCATGAATCATGATTTGAATCATGAATCATTAATTGAATCATGAATCATGAATCGAATCATGAATCATTAATCGAATCATGAATCATGAATTGAATCATGAATTGAATTATGAATCATGAATTGAATCATGAATTGAATCATGAATCATGAATCGAATCATGAATCATGAATCGAATCATGAATCATGAATCATGAAATGAATCATGAATCATGAATTGAATCATGAATCGAATCATGAATCATGAATCGAATCATGATTCATGCATTGAATCATGAATCATGAATTGAATCATGAAATGAATCATGAATTGAATCATGAATCATGAATAGAATCATAAATCATGAATTGAATCATGAATCATTTATCATGAATTGAATCATGAATCATGAATTCAATCATGAATTGAATCATGAATCATAAATCATGAAATGAATCATGAAATAAATCATGAAATGAATCATGAAATAAATCATGAAATGAATCATGAATCATGAATTGAATCATAAATCATTAATCATGAATCATGAACTAAATCATGAATTCAATCATGAATTGAATCATGAATCATAAATCATGAAATGAATCATGAAATAAATCATGAAATGAATCATGAATCATGAATTGAATCATAAATCATTAATCATGAATCATGAACTAAATCATGAATTGAATCATGAATTATGAATTGAATCATGAAATGAATCATGAATTGAATCATGAATCATGAATCGAATCATAAATCATGAATTGAATCATGAATCTTGAATCGAATCATAAATCATGAATTGAATCATGAATCATGAATCATGAATTCAATCATGAATTGAATCATGAAACATAAATCATGAAATGAATCATGAAATAAATCATGAAATGAATTATGAATCATGAATTGAATCATAAATCATTAATCATGAATTGAATCATGAATCATGAACTAAATCATGAATTGAATCATAAATCATGAATCATGAAACGAATCATAAATCATGAATCAAATCATGAATCAAGAATCATGAATCATGAATCAAATCATGAATCATGAATCATGAATTGAATCATGAATCATAAATCATGAATCATGAATTGAATCATGAATCATGAAATGAATCATGAATCATGAATCAAATCATGAATCATGAATTGAATCATGAATCATGAATCGAATAATGAATAATGAATCATGAATTGAATCACGAATCATGAATTGAATCATGAATCATGAATCGAATCATGAAACGAATCATGAATCATGAATTGAATCATGAATTGAATCATGAATCATGAATCATGAATCATGAATTGAATCATGAATCATGATTTGAATCATGAATCATTAATTGAATCATTAATCATGAATCGAATCATGAATCATTAATCGAATCATGAATCATGAATTGAATCATGAATTGAATTATGAATCATGAATTGAATCATGAATTGAATCATGAATCCTGAATTGAATCATGAATCATGAATCGAATCATGAATCATGAATCATGAAATGAATCATGAATCGAATCATGAATCATGAATCGAATCATGATTCATGCATTGAATCATGAATTATGAATTGAATCATGAAATGAATCATGAATTGAATCATGAATCATGAATCGAATCATAAATCATGAATTGAATCATGAATCATTAATCATGAATTGAATCATGAATCATGAATTCAATCATGAATTGAATCATGAATCATAAATCATGAAATGAATCATGAAATAAATCATGAAATGAATCATGAATCATGAATTGAATCATAAATCATTAATCATGAATCATGAACTAAATCATGAATTGAATCATGAATCATGAATCATGAATCATGAATTGAATCATGAATCATGATTTGAATCATGAATCATTAATTGAATCATGAATCATGAATCAAATCATTAATCGAATCATGAATCATGAATTGAATCATGAATTGAATTATGAATTATGAATTGAATCATGAATTGAATCAGGAATCCTAAATCGAATCATGAATCGAATCATGAATCATGAATCATGAAATGAATCATGAATCATGAATTGAATCATGAATCGAATCATGAATCATGAATCGAATCATGATTCATGCATTGAATCATGAATTATGAATTTAATCATGAAATGAATCATGAATTGAATCATGAATCATGAATCGAATCATAAATCATGAATTGAATCATGAATCTTGAATCGAATCATAAATCATGAATTGAATCATGAATCATGAATCATGAAATAAATCATGAATTGAATCATGAATCATACATCATGAAATGAATCATGAAATAAATCATGAAATGAATTATGAATCATGAATTGAATCATAAATCATTAATCATGAATTGAATCATGAATCATGAACTAAATCATGAATTGAATCATAAATCATGAATCATGAAACGAATCATAAATCATGAATCAAATCATGAATCAAGAATCATGAATCATGAATCAAATCATGAATCATGAATCATGAATTGAATCATGAATCATAAATCATGAATCGAATCATGAATCATGAATCATGAATGGAATCATGAATCATGAACTGAATCATGAATTGAATCCTGAATCATGAATCATGAATCGAATCATGAATCATGAATCATGAATGGAATCATGAATCATGAACTGAATCATGAATTGAATCCTGAATCATGAATCATGAAATGAATCATGAATCATGAATTGAATCATGAATCGAATCATGAATCATGAATCAAATCATGATTCATGCATTGAATCATGAATCATGAATTGAATCATGAAATGAATCATGAATTGAATCATGAATCATGAATCGAATCATAAATCATGAATTGAATCATAAATCATTAATCATGAATTGAATCATGAATCATAAATTGAATCATGAATTGAATCATGAATCATAAATCATGAAATGAATCATGAAATAAATCATGAAATGAATCATGAATCATGAATTGAATCATGAATCATGAATTGAATCATAAATCATGAATTGAATCATGAATCTTGAATCGAATCATAAATCATGAATTGAATCATGAATCATGAATCATGAATTAAAATCATGAATTGAATCATGAATCATACATCATGAAATGAATCATGAAATAAATCATGAAATGAATTATGAATCATGAATTGAATCATAAATCATTAATCATGAATTGAATCATGAATCATGAACTAAATCATGAATTGAATCATAAATCATGAATCATAAATCATGAATCATAAATCATGAATCAAATCATGAATCAAGAATCATGAATCATGAATCAAATCATGAATCATGAATCATGAATTGAATCATGAATCATAAATCATGAATCGAATCATGAATCATGAATCATGAATGGAATCATGAATCATGAACTGAATCATGAATTGAATCCTGAATCATGAATCATGAATCGAATCATGAATCATGAATCATGAATGGAATCATGAATCATGAACTGAATCATGAATTGAATCCTGAATCATGAATCATGAAATGAGTCATGAATCATGAATTGAATCATGAATCGAATCATGAATCATGAATCAAATCATGATTCATGCATTGAATCATGAATCATGAATTGAATCATGAAATGAATCATGAATTGAATCATGAATCATGAATCGAATCATAAATCATGAATTGAATCATAAATCATTAATCATGAATTGAATCATGAATCATGAATTGAATCATGAATTGAATCATGAATCATAAATCATGAAATGAATCATGAAATAAATCATGAAATGAATCATGAATCATGAATTGAATCATAAATCATTAATCATGAATCATGAACTAAATCATGAATTGAATCATGAATCATGAATCATGAATCATGAATTGAATCATGAATCATGATTGAATCATGAATCATTAATTGAATCATGAATCATGAATCGAATCATGAATCATTAATCGAATCATGAATCATGAATTGAATCATGAATTGAATTATGATCATGAATTGAATCATGAATTGAATCATGAATCATGAATCGAATCATGAATCATGAATCGAATCATGAATCATGAATCATGAAATGAATCATGAATCATGAATTGAATCATGATCGAATCATGAATCATGAATCGAATCATGATTCATGCATTGAATCATGAATCATGAATTGAATCATGAAATGAATCATGAATTGAATCATGAATCATGAATAGAATCATAAATCATGAATTGAATCATGAATCATTTATCATGAATTGAATCATGAATCATGAATTCAATCATGAATTGAATCATGAATCATAAATCATGAAATGAATCATGAAATAAATCATGAAATGAATCATGAAATAAATCATGAAATGAATCATGAATCATGAATTGAATCATAAATCATTAATCATGAATCATGAACTAAATCATGAATTCAATCATGAATTGAATCATGAATCATAAATCATGAAATGAATCATGAAATAAATCATGAAATGAATCATGAATCATGAATTGAATCATAAATCATTAATCATGAATCATGAACTAAATCATGAATTGAATCATGAATTATGAATTGAATCATGAAATGAATCATGAATTGAATCATGAATCATGAATCGAATCATAAATCATGAATTGAATCATGAATCTTGAATCGAATCATAAATCATGAATTGAATCATGAATCATGAATCATGAATTCAATCATGAATTGAATCATGAAACATAAATCATGAAATGAATCATGAAATAAATCATGAAATGAATTATGAATCATGAATTGAATCATAAATCATTAATCATGAATTGAATCATGAATCATGAACTAAATCATGAATTGAATCATAAATCATGAATCATGAAACGAATCATAAATCATGAATCAAATCATGAATCAAGAATCATGAATCATGAATCAAATCATGAATCATGAATCATGAATTGAATCATGAATCATAAATCATGAATCATGAATTGAATCATGAATCATGAAATGAATCATGAATCATGAATCAAATCATGAATCATGAATTGAATCATGAATCATGAATCGAATAATGAATAATGAATCATGAATTGAATCACGAATCATGAATTGAATCATGAATCATGAATCGAATCATGAAACGAATCATGAATCATGAATTGAATCATGAATTGAATCATGAATCAAGAATCATGAAATGAATCATGAATTATATCATGAAATGAATCATGAATCATGAATTGAATCATAAATCATTAATCATGAATTGAATCATGAATCATAAATCATGAATCATGAATCAAATCATGAATCATGAATCATGAATTAGGTCATGAATCATGAATCATGAATTGAATCATAAATTATGAATCATAAATTATGAATTGAATCATGAATCATGAAACAAATCATGAATCATGAATTGAATCATGAATCATGAATCATAAATTATGAATTGAATCATGAATCATGAAACAAATCATGAATCATGAATTGAATCATGAATCATGAAATATGAATCTAATCATGAATTATGAATCATGAATCGAATCATGAATCATGAATCATGAATTGAATCATGAATCATGAATCAAATCATGATTCAGGAATTAAATCATGAATCATGAATCATGAATCATTAATCATGAATCATGAATCATGAAATGAATCATGAATCATGAATTGAATCATGAATCGAATCATGAATCATGAATCGAATCATGATTCATGCATTGAATCATGAATTGAATCATGAAATGAATCATGAATTGAATCATGAATCATGAATCGAATCATAAATCATGAATTGAATCATGAATCTTGAATCGAATCATAAATCATGAATTGAATCATGAATCATGAATCATGAATTCAATCATGAATTGAATCATGAATCATACATCATGAAATGAATCATGAAATAAATCATGAAATGAATTATGAATCATGAATTGAATCATAAATCATTAATCATGAATTGAATCATGAATCATGAACTAAATCATGAATTGAATCATAAATCATGAATCATGAAACGAATCATAAATCATGAATCAAATCATGAATCAAGAATCATGAATCATGAATCAAATCATGAATCATGAATCATGAATTGAATCATGAATCATAAATCATGAATCGAATCATGAATCATGAATCATGAATGGAATCATGAATCATGAACTGAATCATGAATTGAATCCTGAATCATGAATCATGAATCGAATCATGAATCATGAATCATGAATGGAATCATGAATCATGAACTGAATCATGAATTGAATCCTGAATCATGAATCATGAAATGAATCATGAATCATGAATTGAATCATGAATCGAATCATGAATCATGAATTGAATCATGAATCATGATTTGAATCATGAATCATTAATTGAATCATGAATCATGAATCGAATCATGAATCATTAATCGAATCATGAATCATGAATTGAATCATGAATTGAATTATGAATCATGAATTGAATCATGAATTGAATCATGAATCATGAATCGAATCATGAATCATGAATCGAATCATGAATCATGAATCATGAAATGAATCATGAATCATGAATTGAATCATGAATCGAATCATGAATCATGAATCGAATCATGATTCATGCATTGAATCATGAATCATGAATTGAATCATGAAATGAATCATGAATTGAATCATGAATCATGAATAGAATCATAAATCATGAATTGAATCATGAATCATTTATCATGAATTGAATCATGAATCATGAATTCAATCATGAATTGAATCATGAATCATAAATCATGAAATGAATCATGAAATAAATCATGAAATGAATCATGAAATAAATCATGAAATGAATCATGAATCATGAATTGAATCATAAATCATTAATCATGAATCATGAACTAAATCATGAATTCAATCATGAATTGAATCATGAATCATAAATCATGAAATGAATCATGAAATAAATCATGAAATGAATCATGAATCATGAATTGAATCATAAATCATTAATCATGAATCATGAACTAAATCATGAATTGAATCATGAATTATGAATTGAATCATGAAATGAATCATGAATTGAATCATGAATCATGAATCGAATCATAAATCATGAATTGAATCATGAATCTTGAATCGAATCATAAATCATGAATTGAATCATGAATCATGAATCATGAATTCAATCATGAATTGAATCATGAAACATAAATCATGAAATGAATCATGAAATAAATCATGAAATGAATTATGAATCATGAATTGAATCATAAATCATTAATCATGAATTGAATCATGAATCATGAACTAAATCATGAATTGAATCATAAATCATGAATCATGAAACGAATCATAAATCATGAATCAAATCATGAATCAAGAATCATGAATCATGAATCAAATCATGAATCATGAATCATGAATTGAATCATGAATCATGAAATGAATCATGAATCATGAATCAAATCATGAATCATGAATTAAATCATGAATCATGAATCGAATAATGAATAATGAATCATGAATTGAATCACGAATCATGAATTGAATCATGAATCATGAATCGAATCATGAATCGAATCATGAATCATGAATTGAATCATGAATTGAATCATGAATCAAGAATCATGAAATGAATCATGAATTATATCATGAAATGAATCATGAATCATGAATTGAATCATAAATCATTAATCATGAATTGAATCATGAATCATGAACTAAATCATGAATCATAAATCATGAATCATGAATCAAATCATGAATCATGAATCATGAATTAGGTCATGAATCATGAATCATGAATTGAATCATAAATTATGAATCATAAATTATGAATTGAATCATGAATCATGAAACAAATCATGAATCATGAATTGAATCATGAATCATGAATCATAAATTATGAATTGAATCATGAATCATGAAACAAATCATGAATCATGAATTGAATCATGAATCATGAAATATGAATCTAATCATGAATTATGAATCATGAATCGAATCATGAATCATGAATCATGAATTGAATCATGAATCATGAATCAAATCATGATTCAGGAATTAAATCATGAATCATGAATCATGAATCATTAATCATGAATCATGAATTATGAATCATGAATTGAATCATGAATCATGAATCGAATCATGAATCATGAATTGAATCATGAATCATGAATTGAATCATGAATCATGAATTGAATCATGAATCATGAATCATGAATCATGAATTGAATCATGAATCATGAATCGAATCATGAATCATGAATTGAATTATGAATCATGAATTGAATCATAAATCATGATTTGAATCATGAATCATTAATTGAATCATGAATCATGAATCGAATCATGAATCATGAATCGAATCATGAATCATGAATTGAATCATGAATTGAATCATGAATCATGAATCATGAAATGAATCATGAATCATTAATCGAATCATGAATCATGAATTGAATGATGAATTGAATCATGAATCAAATCATGAACCATGAATCATGAATTGAATTATGAATCATGAATTGAATCATGAATTGAATCATGAATCATGAATCGAATCATGAATCAGGAATTGAATCATGAATTATGAATCATGAATCATGAATCATGAAACAAATCATGAATCATGAATCATGAATTGAATCATGAATCATGAACTGAATCATGAATTGAATCCTGAATCATGAATCATGAAACAAATCATGAATCATGAATTGAATCATGAATCATAAATTATGAATTGAATCATGAATCATAAAACAAATCATGAATCATGAATTGAATCATGAATCATGAAATATGACTCTAATAATGAATTATGAATCATGAATCGAATCATGAATCATGAATCATGAATTGAATCATGAATCATGAATCGAATCATGATTCAGGAATTAAATCATGAATCATGAATCATGAATCATGAATCATAAATTGAATCATGAATCATGAATCGAATCATGAATCATGAATCGAATCATGAATCATGAATTGAATCATGAATCATGAATTGAATCATGAATCATTAATCGAATCATGAATCATGAATTGAATCATGAATTGAATCATGAATCATGAATCATGAATCATGAATTGAATCATAAATCATGATTTGAATCATGAATCATTAATTGAATCATGAATCATGAATCGAATCATGAATCATGAATCGAATCATGAATCATGAATTGAATCATGAATTGAATCATGAATCATGAATCATGAAATGAATCATGAATCATTAATCGAATCATGAATCATGAATTAAATCATGAATTGAATCATGAATCAAATCATGTACAATGAATCATGAATTGAATCATGAAATGAATCATGAATTGAATCATGAATAATGAATCGAATCATAAATCATGAATTGAATCATGAATCATGAATTGAATTATGAATCATGAATTCAATCATGAAATGAATCATGAATCATGAATTGAATCATAAATCATTAATCATGAATCGAATCATGAATCATGAATCATGAATTGAATCATGAATCATGAACTGAATCATGAATTGAATCCTGAATCATGAATCATGAAATGAATCATGAATCATGAATTGAATCATGAATCGAATCATGAATCATGAATCGAATTATGATTCATGCATTGAATAATGAATTATGAATTGAATCATGAAATGAATCATGAATTGAATCATGAATCATGAATTGAATCATGAATCATGAATTATGAATCTAATCATGAATCATGAATCATGAATTGAATCATGAATCATGAACTGAATCATGAATTGAATCCTGAATCATGAATCATGAAATGAATCATGATTCGTGAATTGAATCATGAATCATGAATTGAATCATGAATTGAATCATGAATCATGAATCGAATCATGAACCATGAATCATGAATTGAATCATGAATCATGAATTGAATCATGAATCATAAATCGAATCATGAATCGAATCATGAATCATGAATTGAATCATGAAATGAATCATGAATTAAATCATGAAATGAATCATGAATCATGAATTGAATCATAAATCATGAATCATGAATCATAAATTATGAATTGAATCATGAATCATGAATCATAAATCATGAATCATGAATCATAAATCATGAATCATGAATCATAAATTATGAATTGAATCATGAATCATGAAACAAATCATGAATCATGAATTGAATTATGAATCATGAAATATGAATCTAATCATGAATCATGAATCATGAAATGAATCATGAATTCAATCATGAATTGAATCATGAATCCTGAATCGAATCATGAATCATGAATCGAATCATGAATCATGAATCATGAAATGAATCATGAATCATGAATTGAATCATGAATCGAATCATGAATCATGAATCGAATCATGATTCATGCATTGAATCATGAATCATGAATTGAATCATGAAATGAATCATGAATTGAATCATGAATCATGAATCATGAATCATGAATTCAATCATGAATCATGATTTGAATCATGAATCATTAATTGAATCATGAATCATAAATCGAATCATGAATCATGAATGGAATCATGAATCATGAATTGAATCATGAATCATGAATTGAATCATGAATCATGAATCATGAATCAGGAATTCAATCATGAATTGAATCATGAATCATGAATCATGAATCATGAATTCAATCATGAATCATGATTTGAATCATGAATCATTAATTGAATCATGAATCATAAATCGAATCATGAATCATTAATCGAATCATGAATCATGAATTGAATCATGAATTGAATTATGAATCATGAATTGAATCATGAATTGAATCATGAATCATGAATCGAATCATGAATCAGGAATTGAATCATGAATCATGAATCATGAATCGAATCATGAATCATGAATCATGAATGGAATCATGAATCATGAACTGAATCATGAATTGAATCCTGAATCATGAATCATGAAATGAATCATGAATCATGAATTGAATCATGAATCGAATCATGAATCATGAATCAAATCATGATTCATGCATTGAATCATGAATCATGAATTGAATCATGAAATGAATCATGAATTGAATCATGAATCATGAATTGAATCATAAATCATGAATTGAATCATGAATCATTAATCATGAATTGAATCATGAATCATGAATTGAATCATGAATCATGAATTTAATCATGAATTGAATCATGAATCATAAATCATGAAATGAATCATGAAATAAATCATGAAATGAATCATGAATCATGAATTGAATCATAAATCATTAATCATGAATCATGAACTAAATCATGAATTGAATCATGAATCATGAATCATGAATCATGAATTGAATCATGAATCATGATTTAAATCATGAATCATTAATTGAATCATGAATCATGATTTGAATCATGAATCATTAATTGAATCATGAATCATGTATCGAATCATGAATCATTAATCGAATCATGAATCATGAATTGAATCATGAATTGAATTATGAATCATGAATTGAATCATGAATTGAATCATGAATCCTGAATCGAATCATGAATCAAATCATGAATCATGAATCATGAAATGAATCATGAATCATGAATTGAATCATGAATCGAATCATGAATCATGAATCGAATCATGATTCATGCATTGAATCATGAATCATGAATTGAATCATGAAATGAATCATGAATTGAATCATGAATCATGAATCGAATCATAAATCATGAATTGAATCATGAATCATTAATCATGAATTGAATCATGAATCATGAATTCAATCATGAATTGAATCATGAATTATAAATCATGAAATGAATCATGAAATAAATCATGAAATGAATCATGAATCATGAATTGAATCATAAATCATTAATCATGAATCATGAACTAAATCATGAATTGAATCATGAATCATGAATCATGAATCATGAATTGAATCATTAATCGAATCATGAATCATGAATTGAATCATGAAATGAATCATGAATCATGATTTGAATCATGAATCATTAATTGAATCATGAATCATGAATCAAATCATTAATCGAATCATGAATCATGAATTGAATCATGAATCGAATCATGAATCATGAATCGAATCATGATTCATGCATTGAATCATGAATTATGAATTGAATCATGAAATGAATCATGAATTGAATCATGAATCATGAATCGAATCATAAATCATGAATTGAATCATGAATCTTGAATCGAATCATAAATCATGAATTGAATCATGAATCATGAATCATGAATTCAATCATGAATTGAATCATGAATCATAAATCATGAAATGAATCATGAAATAAATCCTGAAATGAATTATGAATCATGAATTGAATCATAAATTATTAATCATGAATTGAATCATGAATCATGAACTAAATCATGAATTGAATCATAAATCATGAATCATGAAACGAATCATAAATCATGAATCAAATCATGAATCAAGAATCATGAATCATGAATCAAATCATGAATCATGAATCATGAATTGAATCATGAATCATAAATCATGAATCGAATCATGAATCATGAATCATGAATGGAATCATGAATCATGAACTGAATCATGAATTGAATCCTGAATCATGAATCATGAATCGAATCATGAATCATGAATCATGAATGGAATCATGAATCATGAACTGAATCATGAATTGAATCCTGAATCATGAATCATGAAATGAATCATGAATCATGAATTGAATCATGAATCGAATCATGAATCATGAATCAAATCATGATTCATGCATTGAATCATGAATCATGAATTGAATCATGAAATGAATCATGAATTGAATCATGAATCATGAATCGAATCATAAATCATGAATTGAATCATAAATCATTAATCATGAATTGAATCATGAATCATGAATTGAATCATGAATTGAATCATGAATCATAAATCATGAATCATGAACTAAATCATGAATTGAATCATGAATCATGAATCATGAATCATGAATTGAATCATGAATCATGATTTGAATCATGAATCATTAATTGAATCATGAATCATGAATCGAATCATGAATCATTAATCGAATCATGAATCATGAATTGAATTATGAATCATGAATTGAATCATGAATTGAATCATGAATCATGAATCGAATCATGAATCATGAATCGAATCATGAATCATGAATCATGAAATGAATCATGAATCATGAATTGAATCATGAATCGAATCATGAATCATGAATCGAATCATGATTCATGCATTGAATCATGAATCATGAATTGAATCATGAAATGAATCATGAAATGAATCATGAATTGAATCATGAATCATGAATCATGAATTGAATCATGAAATGAATCATGAATTGAATCATGAATCATGAATAGAATCATAAATCATGAATTGAATCATGAATCATTTATCATGAATTGAATCATGAATCATGAATTTAATCATGAATTGAATCATGAATCATAAATCATGAAATGAATCATGAAATAAATCATGAAATGAATCATGAATCATGAATTGAATCATAAATCATTAATCATGAATCATGAACTAAATCATGAATTGAATCATGAATCATGAATCATGAATCATGAATTGAATCATGAATCATGATTTGAATCATGAATCATTAATTGAATCATGAATCATGAATCGAATCATGAATCATTAATCAAATCATGAATCATGAATTGAATCATGAATTGAATTATGAATCATGAATTGAATCATGAAATGAATCCTGAATCCTGAATCGAATCATGAATCATGAATCGAATCATGAATCATGAATCATGAAATGAATCATGAATCATGAATTGAATCATGAATCGAATCACGAATCATGAATCGAATCATGATTCATGCATTGAATCATGAATTATGAATTGAATCATGAAATGAATCATGAATTGAATCATGAATCATGAATCGAATCATAAATCATGAATTGAATCATGAATCTTGAATCGAATCATAAATCATGAATTGAATCATGAATCATGAATCATGAATTCAATCATGAATTGAATCATGAATCATAAATCATGAAATGAATCATGAAAAAAATCATGAAATGAATTATGAATCACGAATTGAATCATAAATCATTAATCATGAATTGAATCATGAATCATGAACTAAATCATGAATTGAATCATAAATCATGAATCATGAAACGAATCATAAATCATGAATCAAATCATGAATCAAGAATCATGAATCATGAATCAAATCATGAATCATGAATCATGAATTGAATCATGAATCATAAATCATGAATCATGAATTGAATCATGAATCATGAAATGAATCATGAATCATGAATCAAATCATGAATCATGAATTGAATCATGAATCATGAATCGAATAATGAATAATGAATCATGAATTGAATCACGAATCATGAATTGAATCATGAATCATGAATCATGAATCATGAATCGAATCATGAATCATGAATTGAATCATGAATTGAATCATGAATCAAGAATCATGAAATGAATCATGAATTATATCATGAAATGAATCATGAATCATATCATGAAATGAATCATGAATCATGAATTGAATCATAAATCATTAATCATGAATTGAATCATGAATCATGAACTAAATCATGAATCATGAATCATGAATCATGAATCAAATCATGAATCATGAATCATGAATTAGGTCATGAATCATGAATTGAATCATAAATTATGAATCATAAATTATGAATTGAATCATGAATCATGAAACAAATCATGAATCATGAATTGAATCATGAATCATGAATCATAAATTATGAATTGAATCATGAATCATGAAACAAATCATGAATCATGAATTGAATCATGAATCATGAAATATGAATCTAATCATGAATTATGAATCATGAATCGAATCATGAATCATGAATCATGAATTGAATCATGAATCATGAATCAAATCATGATTCAGGAATTAAATCATGAATTATGAATCATTAATCATGAATCATGAATTATGAATCATGAATTGAATCATGAATCATGAATCGAATCATGAATCATGAATTGAATCATGAATCATGAATTGAATCATGAATCATGAATCATGAATCATGAATTGAATCATGAATCATGAATCATAAATTATGAATTGAATCATGAATCATGAAACAAATCATGAATCATGAATTGAATCATGAATCATGAAATATGAATCTAATCATGAATTATGAATCATGAATCGAATCATGAATCATGAATTGAATCATGAATCATGAATCGAATCATGATTCAGGAATTAAATCATGAATCATGAATCATTAATCATGAATCATGAATCATGAATCATGAATTGAATCATGAATCATGAATCGAATCATGAATCATGAATTGAATCATGAATCATGAATTGAATCATGAATCATGAATTGAATCATGAATCATGAATCATGAATCATGAATTGAATCATGAATCATGAATCATAAATTATGAATTGAATCATGAATCATGAAACAAATCATGAATCATGAATTGAATCATGAATCATGAAATATGAATCTAATCATGAATTATGAATCATGAATCGAATCATGAATCATGAATTGAATCATGAATCATGAATCGAATCATGATTCAGGAATTAAATCATGAATCATGAATCATTAATCATGAATCATGAATCATGAATCATGAATTGAATCATGAATCATGAATCGAATCATGAATCATGAATTGAATCATGAATCATGAATTGAATCATGAATCATGAATCATGAATCATGAATTGAATCATAAATTGAATTGTGAATCATGAATTGAATAATAAATCATGATTTGAATCATGATTCATTAATTGAATCATGAATCATGAATCGAATCATGAATCATGAATCGAATCATGAATCATGAATTGAATCATGAATTGAATCATAAATCATGAATCATGAATCATTAATCGAATCATGAATCATGAATTGAATCATGAATTGAATCATGAATCAAATCATGAACCATGAATCATGAATTGAATTATGAATCATGAATTGAATCATGAATTGAATCATGAATTATATCATGAAATGAATCATGAATCATGAATTGAATCATAAATCATTAATCATGAATTGAATCATGAATCATGAACTAAATCATGAATCATGAATCATGAATCAAATCATGAATCATGAATCATGAATTAGGTCATGAATCATGAATCATGAATTGAATCATAAATTATGAATCATAAATCATGAATTGAATCATGAATCATGAAACAAATCATGAATCATGAATTGAATCATGAATCATGAATCATAAATTATGAATTGAATCATGAATCATGAAACAAATCATGAATCATGAATTGAATCATGAATCATCATCATCATCATCATCATTTATTTATATAGCGCCAAAATATTCCGTAGCGCTTATCATGAATCATGAAATATGAATCTAATCATGAATTATGAATCATGAATCGAATCATGAATCATGAATCATGAATTGAATCATGAATCATGAATCAAATCATGATTCAGGAATTAAATCATGAATCATGAATCATTAATCATGAATCATGAATTATGAATCATGAATTGAATCATGAATCATGAATCGAATCATGAATCATGAATTGAATCATGAATCATGAATTGAATCATGAATCATGAATTGAATCATGAATCATGAATCATGAATCATGAATTGAATCATGAATCATGAATCATAAATTATGAATTGAATCATGAATCATGAAACAAATCATGAATCATGAATTGAATCATGAATCATGAAATATGAATCTAATCATGAATTATGAATCATGAATCGAATCATGAATCATGAATTGAATCATGAATCATGAATCGAATCATGATTCAGGAATTAAATCATGAATCATGAATCATTAATCATGAATCATGAATCATAAATCATGAATTGAATCATGAATCATGAATTGAATCATGAATCATGAATTGAATCATGAATCATGAATTGAATCATGAATCATGAATCATGAATCATGAATTGAATCATGAATTGAATCATAAATCATTATTTGAATCATGAATCATTAATTGAATCATGAATCATGAATCGAATCATGAATCATGAATCGAATCATGAATCATGAATTGAATCATGAATTGAATCATGAATCATGAAATGAATCATGAATCATTAATCGAATCATGAATCATGAATTGAATCATGAATTGAATCATGAATCAAATCATGAACCATGAATCATGAATTGAATTATGAATCATGAATTGAATCATGAATTGAATCATGAATCATGAATCGAATCATGAATCAGGAATTGAATCAGGAATTATGAATCATGAATCATGAATCATGAATCAAATCATGAATCATGAATCATGAATTGAATCATGAATCATGAACTGAATCATGAATCATGAAATATGAATCTAATCATGAATTATGAATCATGAATCGAATCATGAATCATGAATCGAATCATGAATCATGAATCATGAATTGAATCATGAATCATGAATCGAATCATGATTCAGGAATTAAATCATGAATCATGAATCATGAATCATGAATCATAAATTGAATCATGAATCATGAATCGAATCATGAATCATGAATCGAATCATGAATCATGAATTGAATCATGAATCATGAATTGAATCATGAATCATGAATCATGAATCATGAATTGAATCATAAATCATGATTTGAATCATGAATCATTAATTGAATCATGAATCATGAATTGAATCATGAATCATGAATCGAATCATGAATCATGAATTGAATCATGAATTGAATCATGAATCATGAATCATGAATCATGAATCATGAATCATTAATCGAATCATGAATCATGAATTAAATCATGAATTGAATCATGAATCAAATCATGTACCATGAATCATGAATTGAATCATGAAATGAATCATGAATTGAATCATGAATCATGAATCGAATCATAAATCATGAATTGAATCATGAATCATGAATTGAATTATGAATCATGAATTCAATCATGAAATGAATCATGAATCATGAATTGAATCATAAATCATTAATCATGAATCGAATCATGAATCATGAATCATGAAATGAATCATGAATCATGAATTGAATCATTAATCGAATCATGAATCATGAATCGAATTATGATTCATGCATTGAATCATGAATTATGAATTGAATCATGAAATGAATCATGAATTGAATCATAAATCATGAATCGAATCATAAATCATAAATTGAATCATGAATCATGAATCATGAATTGAATCATGAATCATGAATTGAATCATGAATTGAATCATGAATCATAAATCATGAAATGAATCATGAAATAAATCATGAAATGAATCATGAATCATGAATTGAATCATAAATCATTAATCATGAATTGAATCATGAATCATGAACTAAATCATGAATTGAATCATAAATCATGAATCATGAAACGAATCATAAATCATGAATCAAATCATGAATCAAGAATCATGAATCATGAATCAAATCATGAATCATGAATCATGAATTGAATCATGAATCATGAATCATGAATCATGAATTGAATCAAGAATCATGAATCGAATCATGAATCGAATCATGAATCATGAATTGAATCATGAATTGAATCATGAATCATGAAATGAATCATGAATCATGAATCAAATCATGAATCATGAATTGAATCATGAATCATGAATTGAATCATGAATCATGAATTATGAATCTAATCATAAATCATGAATCATGAACTGAATCATGAATCATGAACTGAATCATGAATTGAATCCTGAATCATGAATCATGAAATGAATCATGAATCATGAATTGAATCATGAATCATGAATTGAATCATGAATTGAATCATGAATCATGAATGGAATCATGAACCATGAATCATGAACTGAATCATGAATCATGAATTGAATCATAAATCATGAATCGAATCATGAATCATGAATCATGAATGGAATCATGAATCATGAACTGAATCATGAATTGAATCCTGAATCATGAATCATGAATCGAATCATGAATCATGAATCATGAATGGAATCATGAATCATGAACTGAATCATGAATTGAATCCTGAATCATGAATCATGAAATGAATCATGAATCATGAATTGAATCATGAATCGAATCATGAATCATGAATCAAATCATGATTCATGCATTGAATCATGAATCATGAATTGAATCATGAAATGAATCATGAATTGAATCATGAATTATGAATCGAATCATAAATCATGAATTGAATCATAAATCATTAATCATGAATTGAATCATGAATCATGAATTGAATCATGAATCATAAATCATGAAATGAATCATGAAATAAATCATGAAATGAATCATGAATCATGAATTGAATCATAAATCATTAATCATGAATCATGAACTAAATCATGAATTGAATCATGAATCATGAATCATGAATCATGAATTGAATCATGAATCATGATTTGAATCATGAATCATTAATTGAATCATGAATCATGAATCGAATCATGAATCATTAATCGAATCATGAATCATGAATTGAATCATGAATTGAATTATGAATCATGAATTGAATCATGAATTGAATCATGAATCATGAATCGAATCATGAATCATGAATCGAATCATGAATCATGAATCATGAAATGAATCATGAATCATGAATTGAATCATGAATCGAATCATGAATCATGAATCGAATCATGATTCATGCATTGAATCATGAATCATGAATTGAATCATGAAATGAATCATGAATTGAATCATGAATCATGAATAGAATCATAAATCATGAATTGAATCATGAATCATTTATCATGAATTGAATCATGAATCATGAATTCAATCATGAATTGAATCATGAATCATAAATCATGAAATGAATCATGAAATAAATCATGAAATGAATCATGAAATAAATCATGAAATGAATCATGAATCATGAATTGAATCATAAATCATTAATCATGAATCATGAACTAAATCATGAATTCAATCATGAATTGAATCATGAATCATAAATCATGAAATGAATCATGAAATAAATCATGAAATGAATCATGAATCATGAATTGAATCATAAATCATTAATCATGAATCATGACCTAAATCATGAATTGAATCATGAATCATGAATCATGAATTGAATCATGAATCATGATTTGAATCATGAATCATTAATTGAATCATGAATCATGAATCGAATCATGAATCATTAATCGAATCATGAATCATGAATTGAATTATGAATCATGAATTGAATCATGAAATGAATCCTGAATCCTGAATCGAATCATGAATCATGAATCGAATCATGAATCATGAATCATGAAATGAATCATGAATCAGGAATTGAATCATGAATCGAATCATGAATCATGAATCGAATCATGATTCATGCATTGAATCATGAATTATGAATTGAATCATGAAATGAATCATGAAATGAATCATGAATCATGAATCGAATCATGATTCAGGAATTAAATCATGAATCATGAATCATGAATCATGAATCATAAATTGAATCATGAATCATGAATCGAATCATGAATCATGAATCGAATCATGAATCATGAAATGAATCATGAATCATGAATTGAATCATAAATCATTAATCATGAATCATGAACTAAATCATGAATTGAATCATGAATCATGAATCATGAATTGAATCATGAATCATGATTTGAATCATGAATCATTAATTGAATCATGAATCATGAATCGAATCATGAATCATTAATCGAATCATGAATCATGAATTGAATCATGAATTGAATTATGAATCATGAATTGAATCATGAAATGAATCCTGAATCGAATCATGAATCATGAATCGAATCATGAATCATGAATCATGAAATGAATCATGAATCAGGAATTGAATCATGAATCGAATCATGAATCATGAATCGAATCATGATTCATGCATTGAATCATGAATTATGAATTGAATCATGAAATGAATCATGAATTGAATCATGAATCATGAATCGAATCATAAATCATGAATTGAATCATGAATCTTGAATCGAATCATAAATCATGAATTGAATCATGAATCATGAATCATGAATTCAATCATGAATTGAATCATGAAAATAAATCATGAAATGAATCATGAAATAAATCATGAAATGAATTATGAATCATGAATTGAATCATAAATCATTAATCATGAATTGAATCATGAATCATGAACTAAATCATGAATTGAATCATAAATCATGAATCATGAAACGAATCATAAATCATGAATCAAATCATGAATCAAGAATCATGAATCATGAATCAAATCATGAATCATGAATCATGAATTGAATCATGAATCATAAATCATGAATCATGAATTGAATCATGAATCATGAAATGAATCATGAATCATGAATCAAATCATGAATCATGAATTGAATCATGAATCATGAATCGAATAATGAATAATGAATCATGAATTGAATCACGAATCATGAATTGAATCATGAATCATGAATCGAATCATGAATCGAATCATGAATCATGAATTGAATCATGAATTGAATCATGAATCAAGAATCATGAAATGAATCATGAATTATATCATGAAATGAATCATGAATCATGAATTGAATCATAAATCATTAATCATGAATTGAATCATGAATCATGAACTAAATCATGAATCATGAATCATGAATCATGAATCAAATCATGAATCATGAATCATGAATTAGGTCATGAATCATGAATCATGAATTGAATCATAAATTATGAATCATAAATTATGAATTGAATCATGAATCATGAAACAAATCATGAATCATGAATTGAATCATGAATCATGAATCATAAATTATGAATTGAATCATGAATCATGAAACAAATCATGAATCATGAATTGAATCATGAATCATGAAATATGAATCTAATCATGAATTATGAATCATGAATCGAATCATGAATCATGAATCATGAATTGAATCATGAATCATGAATCAAATCATGATTCAGGAATTAAATCATGAATCATGAATCATTAATCATTAATCATGAATCATGAATTATGAATCATGAATTGAATCATGAATCATGAATCGAATCATGAATCATGAATTGAATCATGAATCATGAATTGAATCATGAATCATGAATTGAATCATGAATCATGAATCATGAATCATGAATTGAATCATGAATCATGAATCGAATCATGAATCATGAATTGAATTATGAATCATGAATTGAATCATAAATCATGATTTGAATCATGAATCATTAATTGAATCATGAATCATGAATCGAATCATGAATCATGAATCGAATCATGAATCATGAATTGAATCATGAATTGAATCATGAATCATGAATCATGAAATGAATCATGAATCATTAATCGAATCATGAATCATGAATTGAATCATGAATTGAATCATGAATCAAATCATGAACCATGAATCATGAATTGAATTATGAATCATGAATCGAATCATGAATCAGGAATTGAATCATGAATTATGAATCATGAATCATGAATCATGAATCAAATCATGAATCATGAATCATGAATTGAATCATGAATCATGAACTGAATCATGAATTGAATCCTGAATCATGAATCATGAAACAAATCATGAATCATGAATTGAATCATGAATCATGAATCATAAATTATGAATTGAATCATGAATCATAAAACAAATCATGAATCATGAATTGAATCATGAATCATGAAATATGAATTGAATCATGAATCATGAATCGAATCATGATTCAGGAATTAAATCATGAATCATGAATCATGAATCATGAATCATAAATTGAATCATGAATCATGAATCGAATCATGAATCATGAATCGAATCATGAATCATGAATTGAATCATGAATCATGAATTGAATCATGACTCATGAATCATGAATCATGAATTGAATCATGAATTATGAATCATGAATCGAATCATGAATCATGAATCATGAATTGAATCATGAATCATGAATCGAATCATGATTCAGGAATTAAATCATGAATCATGAATCATGAATCATGAATCATAAATTGAATCATGAATCATGAATCGAATCATGAATCATGAATCGAATCATGAATCATGAATTGAATCATGAATCATGAATTGAATCATGACTCATGAATCATGAATCATGAATTGAATCATGAATTGAATCATGAATCATGAATCATGAATCATGAATTGAATCATAAATCATGATTTCAATCATGAATCATTAATTGAATCATGAATCATGAATCGAATCATGAATCATGAATCGAATCATGAATCATGAATTGAATCATGAATTGAATCATGAATCATGAAACATGAAATGAATCATGAATCATTAATCGAATCATGAATCATGAATTAAATCATGAATTGAATCATTAATCAAATCATGTACCATGAATCATGAATTGAATCATGAAATGAATCATGAATTGAATCATGAATAATGAATCGAATCATAAATCATGAATTGAATCATGAATCATGAATTGAATTATGAATCATGAATTCAATCATGAAATGAATCATGAATCATGAATTGAATCATAAATCATTAATCATGAATCGAATCATGAATCATGAATCATGAATTGAATCATGAATCATGAACTGAATCATGAATTGAATCCTGAATCATGAATCATGAAATGAATCATGAATCATGAATTGAATCATGAATCGAATCATGAATCATGAATCGAATTATGATTCATGCATTGAATCATGAATTATGAATTGAATCATGAAATGAATCATGAATTGAATCATGAATCATGAATCGAATCATAAATCATAAATTGAATCATGAATCATGAATCATGAATTGAATCATGAATCATGAATTGAATCATGAATTGAATCATGAATCATAAATCATGAAATGAATCATGAAATAAATCATGAAATGAATCATGAATCATGAATTGAATCATAAATCATTAATCATGAATTGAATCATGAATCATGAACTAAATCATAAATTGAATCATAAATCATGAATCATGAAACGAATCATAAATCATGAATCAAATCATGAATCAAGAATCATGAATCATGAATCAAATCATGAATCATGAATCATGAATTGAATCATGAATCATGAATCATGAATCATGAATTGAATCAAGAATCATGAATCGAATCATGAATCGAATCATGAATCATGAATTGAATCATGAATCGAATCATGAATCATGAAATGAATCATGAATCATGAATCAAATCATGAATCATGAATTGAATCATGAATCATGAATTGAATCATGAATCATGAATTATGAATCTAATCATGAATCATGAATCATGAATTGAATCATGAATCATGAACTGAATCATGAATTGAATCCTGAATCATGAATCATGAAATGAATCATGATTCGTGAAGTGAATCATGAATCATGAATTGAATCATGAATTGAATCATGAATCATGAATCGAATCATGAACCATGAATCATGAATTGAATCATGAATCATGAATTGAATCATGAATCATAAATCGAATCATGAATCGAATCATGAATCATGAATTGAATCATGAAATGAATCATGAATTAAATCATGAAATGAATCATGAATCATGAATTGAATCATAAATCATGAATCATGAATCATAAATTATGAATTGAATCATGAATCATGAATCATAAATCATGAATCATGAATCATAAATCATGAATCATGAATCATAAATTATGAATTGAATCATGAATAATGAAACAAATCATGAATCATGAATTGAATCATGAATCATGAAATATGAATCTAATCATGAATCATGAATCATGAAATGAATCATGAATTCAATCATGAATTGAATCATGAATCATGAATTGAATCATGAATCATGAATTGAATCATGAATCATGGATCATGAAATGAATCATGAATCGAATCATGAATCATGAATTGAATCATGAATCATGAATCATGAATCATGAATTGAATCATGAATTGAATCATGAATTGAATCATGAATCATGAAATAAATCATGAATTGAATCATGAATTGAATCATGAATCATGAATTGAATCATGAATCATGAATTGAATCATGAATCATGAATTGAATCATGAATCATGAATCATGAATTGAATCATGAATCATGAATTGAATCATGAATCATGAATCATGAATTGAATCATGAATCATGAATCGAATCATTAATCATAAATCGAATCATGAATCATGAATTGAATCATGAATCATGAATTGAATCATGAATCATAAATCATGAATTAAATCATGAATCATAAATCGACTCATGAATCATGAATTAAATCATGAATCTTCAATCGAATCATGAATCTTCAATCGAATCATGAATCATAAATTAAATCATGAATCTTCAATCGAATCATGAATCATGAATCGAATCATGAATTGAATCATGGATTGAATCATGAATCATGAATCATGAAATGAATCATGAATTTAATCATGAAATGAATTATGAACCATTAATTGAATCATGAATCATGAATCATGAAATGAATCATGAATCATGAATTGAATCATGAATCATGAACTAAATCATGAATCAAGAATCATGAATCATGAATCATGAATTGAATCATGAATCATTAATCATGAATTGAATAATGAATTGAATCATAATTTATGAATCGAATCATGAATCATGAATCGAATCATGAATCATGAATCATGAATTGAATCATGGATCATGAATTATGAATCAAATCATGAATCATGAATCGAATCATGAATCATGAATTGAATCATGAATCATGAATTGAATCATTAAATGAATCATGAATTGAATCATGAATTATGTATTGAATCATGAATCATGAATTGAATCATGAATCATGAATCATGAATCATGAATCAAATCATGAATCATGAATTGAATCATGAATCATGAATTGAATCATGAATTGAATCATGAATCATGAAATGAATCATGAATTAAATCATGAAATGAATCATAATTCATGAATTGAATCATAAATCATTAATCATGAATTGAATCATGAATCATGAACTAAATCATGAATTGAATCATGAATCATGAAACATGAAACGAATCATGAATCATGAATCAAATCATGAATCAAGAATCATGAATCATGAATCATCATGAATCATGAATTGAATCATGAATTGAATCATGAATTGAATAATGAATCGTGAAATGAATCATGAATCATGAATTGAATCATGAATCATGAATCGAATCATGAATCATGAATGGAATCATGAATCATGAATTGAATCATGAATCATGATTTGAATCATGAATTGAATCATGAATTGAATCATGAATCATGAATCATGAATTGAATCATGAATTGAATCATGAATCATGAATCATGAATCATGAATTCAATCATGAATCATGATTTGAATCATGAATCATTAATTGAATCATGAATCATAAATCGAATCATGAATCATGAATGGAATCATGAATCATGAATTGAATCATGAATCATGAATTGAATCATGAATCATGAATCATAAATCATGAATTCAATCATGAATTGAATCATGAATCATGAATCATGAATCATGAATTCAATCATGAATCATGATTTGAATCATGAATCATTAATTGAATCATGAATCATAAATCGAATCATGAATCATTAATCGAATCATGAATTATGAATTGAATCATGAATTGAATTATGAATCATGAATTGAATCATGAATCATGAATCGAATCATGAATCAGGAATTGAATCATGAATCATGAACTGAATCATGAATTGAATCCTGAATCATGAATCATGAATCGAATCATGAATCATGAATCATGAATGGAATCATGAATCATGAACTGAATCATGAATTGAATCCTGAATCATGAATCATGAAATGAATCATAATTCATGAATTGAATCATGAATCGAATCATGAATCATGAATCAAATCATGATTCATGCATTGAATCATGAATCATGAATTGAATCATGAAATGAATCATGAATTGAATCATGAATCATGAATCGAATCATAAATCATGAATTGAATCATGAATCATTAATCATGAATTGAATTATGAATCATAAATTTAATCATGAATTGAATCATGAATCATAAATCATGAAATGAATCATGAAATGAATCATGAATCATGAATTGAATCATAAATCATTAATCATGAATCATGAACTAAATCATGAATTGAATCATGAATCATGAATCATGAATCATGAATTGAATCATGAATCATGATTTGAATCATGAATCATTAATTGAATCATGAGTCATGAATCGAATCATGAATCATTAATCGAATCATGAATCATGAATTGAATCATGAATTGAATTATGAATCATGAATTGAATCATGAATTGAATCATGAATCCTGAATCGAATCATGAATCATGAATCGAATCATGAATCATGAATCATGAAATGAATTATGAATCATGAAATGAATCATGAATCATGAATTGAATCATGAATCGAATCATGAATCATGAATCGAATTATGATTCATGCATTGAATCATGAATCATGAATTGAATCATGAAATGAATCATGAATTGAATCATGAATCATGAATCATGAATTCAATCATGAATCATGCTTTGAATCATGAATCATTAATTGAATCATGAATCATAAATCGAATCATGAATCATGAATGGAATCATGAATCATGAATTGAATCATGAATCATGAATTGAATCATGAATCATGAATCATGAATCATGAATTCAATCATGAATTGAATCATGAATCATGAATCATGAATCATGAATTCAATCATGAATCATGATTTGAATCATGAATCATTAATTGTATCATGAATCATAAATCGAATCATGAATCATTAATCGAATCATGAACCATGAATTGAATCATGAATTGAATTATGAATCATGAATTGAATCATGAATTGAATCATGAATCATGAATCGAATCATGAATCAGGAATTGAATCATGAATCATGAACTGAATCATGAATTGAATCCTGAATCATGAATCATGAATCGAATCATGAATCATGAATCATGAATGGAATCATGAATCATGAACTGAATCATGAATTGAATCCTGAATCATGAATCATGAAATGAATCATGAATCATGAATTGAATCATGAATCGAATCATGAATCATGAATCAAATCATGATTCATGCATTGAATCATGAATCATGAATTGAATCATGAAATGAATCATGAATTGAATCATGAATCATGAATTGAATCATAAATCATGAATTGAATCATGAATCATTAATCATGAATTGAATCATGAATCATGAATTGAATCATGAATCATGAATTTAATCATGAATTGAATCATGAATCATAAATCATGAAATGAATCATGAAATAAATCATGAAATGAATCATGAATCATGAATTGAATCATTAATCATGAATCATGAACTAAATCATGAATTGAATCATGAATCATGAATCATGAATCATGAATTGAATCATGAATCATGATTTGAATCATGAATCATTAATTGAATCATGAATCATGAATCGAATCATGAATCATTAATCGAATCATGAATCATGAATTGAATCATGAATTGAATTATGAATCATGAATTGAATCATGAATTGAATCATGAATCCTGAATCGAATCATGAATCAAATCATGAATCATGAAATGAATCATGAATCATGAATTGAATCATGAATCGAATCATGAATCATGAATCGAATCATGATTCATGCATTGAATCATGAATCATGAATTGAATCATGAAATAAATCATGAATTGAATCATGAATCATGAATCGAATCATAAATCATGAATTGAATCATGAATCATTATTCATGAATTGAATCATGAATCATGAATTCAATCATGAATTGAATCATGAATTATAAATCATGAAATGAATCATGAAATAAATCATGAAATGAATCATGAATCATGAATTGAATCATAAATCATTAATCATGAATCATGAACTAAATCATGAATTGAATCATGAATCATGAATCATGAATCATGAATTGAATCATTAATCGAATCATGAATCATGAATTGAATCATGAAATGAATCATGAATCATGATTTGAATCATGAATCATTAATTGAATCATGAATCATGAATCAAATCATTAATCGAATCATAAATCATGAATTGAATCATGAAATGAATCATGAATCATGAATTGAATCATGAATCGAATCATGAATCATGAATCGAATCATGATTCATGCATTGAATCATGAATTATGAATTGAATCATGAAATGAATCATGAATTGAATCATGAATCATGAATCGAATCATAAATCATGAATTGAATCATGAATCTTGAATCGAATCATAAATCATGAATTGAATCATGAATCATGAATCATGAATTCAATCATGAATTGAATCATGAATCATAAATCATGAAATGAATCATGAAATAAATCCTGAAATGAATTATGAATCATGAATTGAATCATACATTATTAATCATGAATTGAATCATGAATCATGAACTAAATCATGAATTGAATCATAAATCATGAATCATGAAACGAATCATAAATCATGAATCAAATCATGAATCAAGAATCATGAATCATGAATCAAATCATGAATCATGAATCATGAATTGAATCATGAATCATAAATCATGAATCGAATCATGAATCATGAATCATGAATGGAATCATGAATCATGAACTGAATCATGAATTGAATCCTGAATCATGAATCATGAATCGAATCATGAATCATGAATCATGAATGGAATCATGAATCATGAACTGAATCATGAATTGAATCCTGAATCATGAATCATGAAATGAATCATGAATCATGAATTGAATCATGAATCGAATCATGAATCATGAATCAAATCATGATTCATGCATTGAATCATGAATCATGAATTGAATCATGAAATGAATCATGAATTGAATCATGAATCATGAATCGAATCATAAATCATGAATTGAATCATAAATCATGAATCATGAATCATGAATTCAATCATGAATTGAATCATGAATCATGAATCATGAGTCATGAATTCAATCATGAATCATGATTTGAATCATGAATCATTAATTGAATCATGAATCATAAATCGAATCATGAATCATTAATCGAATCATGAATCATGAATTGAATCATGAATTGAATTATGAATCATGAATTGAATCATGAATTGAATCATGAATCATGAATCGAATCATGAATCAGGAATTGAATCATGAATCATGAACTGAATCATGAATTGAATCCTGAATCATGAATCATGAATCGAATCATGAATCATGAATCATGAATGGAATCATGAGTCATGAACTGAATCATGAATTGAATCCTGAATCCTGAATCATGAAATGAATCATGAATCATGAATTGAATCATGAATCGAATCATGAATCATGAATCAAATCATGATTCATGCATTGAATCATGAATCATGAATTGAATCATGAAATGAATCATGAATTGAATCATGAATCATGAATTGAATCATAAATCATGAATTGAATCATGAATCATTAATCATGAATTGAATCATGAATCATGAATTGAATCATGAATCATGAATTTAATCATGAATTGAATCATGAATCATAAATCATGAAATGAATCATGAAATAAATCATGAAATGAATCATGAATCATGAATTGAATCATTAATCATGAATCATGAACTAAATCATGAATTGAATCATGAATCATTAATTGAATCATGAATCATGAATCGAATCATGAATCATTAATCGAATCATGAATCATGAATTGAATCATGAATTGAATTATGAATCATGAATTGAATCATGAATTGAATCATGAATCCTGAATCGAATCATGAATCAAATCATGAATCATGAATCATGAAATGAATCATGAATCATGAATTGAATCATGAATCGAATCATGAATCATGAATCGAATCATGATTCATGCATTGAATCATGAATCATGAATTGAATCATGAAATGAATCATGAATTGAATCATGAATCATGAATCGAATCATAAATCATGAATTGAATCATGAATCATTAATCATGAATTGAATCATGAATCATGAATTCAATCATGAATTGAATCATGAATTATAAATCATGAAATGAATCATGAAATAAATCATGAAATGAATCATGAATCATGAATTGAATCATAAATCATTAATCATGAATCATGAACTAAATCATGAATTGAATCATGAATCATGAATCATGAATCATGAATTGAATTATTAATCGAATCATGAATCATGAATTGAATCATGAATCATGATTTGAATCATGAATCATTAATTGAATCATGAATCATGACTCAAATCATTAATCGAATCATGAATCATGAATTGAATCATGAAATGAATCATGAATCATGAATTGAATCATGAATCGAATCATGAATCATGAATCGAATCATGATTCATGCATTGAATCATGAATTATGAATTGAATCATGAAATGAATCATGAATTGAATCATGAATCATGAATCGAATCATAAATCATGAATTGAATCATGAATCATGAATCGAATCATAAATCATGAATTGAATCATGAATCTTGAATCGAATCATAAATCATGAATTGAATCATGAATCATGAATTCAATCATGAATTGAATCATGAATCATAAATCATGAAATGAATCATGAAATAAATCCTGAAATGAATTATGAATCATGAATTGAATCATACATTATTAATCATGAATTGAATCATGAATCATGAACTAAATCATGAATTGAATCATAAATCATGAATCATGAAACGAATCATAAATCATGAATCAAATCATGAATCAAGAATCATGAATCATGAATCAAATCATGAATCATGAATCATGAATTGAATCATGAATCATAAATCATGAATCGAATCATGAATCATGAATCATGAATGGAATCATGAATCATGAACTGAATCATGAATTGAATCCTGAATCATGAATCATGAATCGAATCATGAATCATGAATCATGAATGGAATCATGAATCATGAACTGAATCATGAATTGAATCCTGAATCATGAATCATGAAATGAATCATGAATCATGAATTGAATCATGAATCGAATCATGAATCATGAATCAAATCATGATTCATGCATTGAATCATGAATCATGAATTGAATCATGAAATGAATCATGAATTGAATCATGAATCATGAATCGAATCATAAATCATGAATTGAATCATAAATCATTAATCATGACTTAAATCATGAATCATGAATTGAATCATGAATTGAATCATGAATCATAAATCATGAATCATGAACTAAATCATGAATTGAATCATGAATCATGAATTGAATCATGAATCATGAATCATGAATCATGAATTGAATCATGAATCATGATTTGAATCATGAATCATTAATTGAATCATGAATCATGAATCGAATCATGAATCATTAATCGAATCATGAATCATGAATTGAATTATGAATCATGAATTGAATCATGAATTGAATCATGAATCATGATTCGAATCATGAATCATGAATCGAATCATGAATCATGAAATGAATCATGAATCATGAATTGAATCATGAATCGAATCATGAATCATGAATCGAATCATGATTCATGCATTGAATCATGAATCATGAATTGAATCATGAAATGAATCATGAATTGAATCATGAATCATGAATAGAATCATAAATCATGAATTGAATCATGAATCATTTATCATGAATTGAATCATGAATCATGAATTTAATCATGAATTGAATCATGAATCATAAATCATGAAATGAATCATGAAATAAATCATGAAATGAATCATGAATCATGAATTGAATCATAAATCATTAATCATGAATCATGAACTAAATCATGAATTGAATCATGAATCATGAATCATGAATCATGAATTGAATCATGAATCATGATTTGAATCATGAATCATTAATTGAATCATGAATCATGAATCGAATCATGAATCATTAATCGAATCATGAATCATGAATTGAATCATGAATTGAATTATGAATCATGAATTGAATCATGAAATGAATCCTGAATCCTGAATCGAATCATGAATCATGAATCGAATCATGAATCATGAATCATGAAATGAATCATGAATCATGAATTGAATCATGAATCGAATCATGAATCATGAATCGAATCATGATTCATGCATTGAATCATGAATTATGAATTGAATCATGAAATGAATCATGAATTGAATCATGAATCATGAATCGAATCATAAATCATGAATTGAATCATGAATCTTGAATCGAATCATAAATCATGAATTGAATCATGAATCATGAATCATGAATTCAATCATGAATTAAATCATGAATCATAAATCATGAAATGAATCATGAAAAAAATCATGAAATGAATTATGAATCATGAATTGAATCATAAATCATTAATCATGAATTGAATCATGAATCATGAACTAAATCATGAATTGAATCATAAATCATGAATCATGAAACGAATCATAAATCATGAATCAAATCATGAATCAAGAATCATGAATCATGAATCAAATCATGAATCATGAATCATGAATTGAATCATGAATCATAAATCATGAATCATGAATTGAATCATGAATCATGAAATGAATCATGAATCATGAATCAAATCATGAATCATGAATTGAATCATGAATCATGAATCGAATAATGAATAATGAATCATGAATTGAATCACGAATCATGAATTGAATCATGAATCATGAATCGAATCATGAATCATGAATTGAATCATGAATTGAATCATGAATCAAGAATCATGAAATGAATCATGAATTATATCATGAAATGAATCATGAATCATGAATTGAATCATAAATTATGAATCATAAATTATGAATTGAATCATGAATCATGAAACAAATCATGAATCATGAATTGAATCATGAATCATGAATGATAAATTATGAATTGAATCATGAATCATGAAACAAATCATGAATCATGAATTGAATCATGAATCATGAAATATGAATCTAATCATGAATTATGAATCATGAATCGAATCATGAATCATGAATCATGAATCAAATCATGATTCAGGAATTAAATCATGAATCATGAATCATTAATCATGAATCATGAATTATGAATCATGAATTGAATCATGAATCATGAATCGAATCATGAATCATGAATTGAATCATGAATCATGAATTGAATCATGAATCATGAATTGAATCATGAATCATGAATCATGAATCATGAATTGAATCATGAATCATGAATCATAAATTATGAATTGAATCATGAATCATGAAACAAATCATGAATCATGAATTGAATCATGAATCATGAAATATGAATCTAATCATGAATTATGAATCATGAATCGAATCATGAATCATGAATTGAATCATGAATCATGAATCGAATCATGATTCAGGAATTAAATCATGAATCATGAATCATTAATCATGAATCATGAATCATGAATCATGAATTGAATCATGAATCATGAATCGAATCATGAATCATGAATTGAATCATGAATCATGAATTGAATCATGAATCATGAATTGAATCATGAATCATGAATCATGAATCATGAATTGAATCATGAATTGAATCATGAATCATGAATTGAATCATAAATCATGATTTGAATCATGAATCATTAATTGAATCATGAATCATGAATCGAATCATGAATCATGAATCGAATCATGAATCATGAATTGAATCATGAATTGAATCATAAATCATGAATCATGAAATGAATCATGAATCATTAATCGAATCATGAATCATGAATTGAATCATGAATTGAATCATGAATCAAATCATGAACCATGAATCATGAATTGAATTATGAATCATGAATTGAATCATGAATTGAATCATGAATTATATCATGAAATGAATCATGAATCATGAATTGAATCATAAATCATTAATCATGAATTGAATCATGAATCATGAACTAAATCATGAATCATGAATCATGAATCAAATCATGAATCATGAATCATGAATTAGGTCATGAATCATGAATCATGAATTGAATCATAAATTATGAATCATAAATTATGAATTGAATCATGAATCATGAAACAAATCATGAATCATGAATTGAATCATGAATCATGAATCATAAATTATGAATTGAATCATGAATCATGAAACAAATCATGAATCATGAATTGAATCATGAATCATCATCATCATCATCATCATTTATTTATATAGCGCCAACATATTCCGTAGCGCTTATCATGAATCATGAAATATGAATCTAATCATGAATTATGAATCATGAATCGAATCATGAATCATGAATCATGAATTGAATCATGAATCATGAATCAAATCATGATTCAGGAATTAAATCATGAATCATGAATCATTAATCATGAATCATGAATTATGAATCATGAATTGAATCATGAATCATGAATCGAATCATGAATCATGAATTGAATCATGAATCATGAATTGAATCATGAATCATGAATTGAATCATGAATCATGAATCATGAATCATGAATTGAATCATGAATCATAAATTATGAATTGAATCATGAATCATGAAACAAATCATGAAGCATGAATTGAATCATGAATCATGAAATATGAATCTAATCATGAATTATGAATCATGAATCGAATCATGAATCATGAATTGAATCATGAATCATGAATCTAATCATGATTCAGGAATTAAATCATGAATCATGAATCATTAATCATGAATCATGAATCATGAATCATGAATTGAATCATGAATCATGAATCGAATCATGAATCATGAATTGAATCATGAATCATGAATTGAATCATGAATCATGAATTGAATCATGAATCATGAATCATGAATCATGAATTGAATCATGAATTGAATCATGAATCATGAATTGAATCATAAATCATGATTTGAATCATGAATCATTAATTGAATCATGAATCATGAATCGAATCATGAATCATGAATCATGAAATGAATCATGAATCATTAATCGAATCATGAATCATGAATTGAATCATGAATTGAATCATGAATCAAATCATGAACCATGAATCATGAATTGAATTATGAATCATGAATTGAATCATGAATTGAGTCATGAATCATGAATCGAATCATGAATCAGGAATTGAATCAGGAATTATGAATCATGAATCATGAATCATGAATCAAATCATGAATCATGAATCATGAATTGAATCATGAATCATGAACTGAATCATGAATTGAATCCTGAATCATGAATCATGAAACAAATCATGAATCATGAATTGAATCATGAATCATGAATCATAAATTATGAATTGAATCATGAATCATGAAACAAATCATGAATCATGAATTGAATCATGAATCATGAAATATGAATCTAATCATGAATTATGAATCATGAATCGAATCATGAATCATGAATCGAATCATGAATCATGAATCATGAATTGAATCATGAATCATGAATCGAATCATGATTCAGGAATTAAATCATGAATCATGAATCATGAATCATGAATCATAAATTGAATCATGAATCATGAATCGAATCATGAATCATGAATCGAATCATGAATCATGAATTGAATCATGAATCATGAATTGAATCATGACTCATGAATCATGAATCATGAATTGAATCATGAATTGAATCATGAATCATGAATCATGAATCATGAATTGAATCATAAATCATGATTTGAATCATGAATCATTAATTGAATCATGAATCATGAATTGAATCATGAATCATGAATCGAATCATGAATCATGAATTGAATCATGAATTGAATCATGAATCATGAATCATGAATCATGAATCATGAATCATTAATCGAATCATGAATCATGAATTAAATCATGAATTGAATCATGAATCAAATCATGTACCATGAATCATGAATTGAATCATGAAATGAATCATGAATTGAATCATGAATCATGAATCGAATCATAAATCATGAATTGAATCATGAATCATGAATTGAATTATGAATCATGAATTCAATCATGAAATGAATCATGAATCATGAATTGAATCATAAATCATTAATCATGAATCGAATCATGAATCATGAATCATGAATTGAATCATGAATCATGAACTGAATCATGAATTGAATCCGGAATCATGAATCATGAAATGAATCATGAATCATGAATTGAATCATGAATTGAATCCTGAATCATGAATCATGAAACAAATCATGAATCATGAATTGAATCATGAATCATGAATCATAAATTATGAATTGAATCATGAATCATGAAACAAATCATGAATCATGAATTGAATCATGAATCATGAAATATGAATCTAATCATGAATTATGAATCATGAATCGAATCATGAATCATGAATCGAATCATGAATCATGAATCATGAATTGAATCATGAATCATGAATCGAATCATGATTCAGGAATTAAATCATGAATCATGAATCATGAATCATGAATCATAAATTGAATCATGAATCATGAATCGAATCATGAATCATGAATCGAATCATGAATCATGAATTGAATCATGAATCATGAATTGAATCATGACTCATGAATCATGAATCATGAATTGAATCATGAATTGAATCATGAATCATGAATCATGAATCATGAATTGAATCATAAATCATGATTTGAATCATGAATCATTAATTGAATCATGAATCATGAATTGAATCATGAATCATGAATCGAATCATGAATCATGAATTGAATCATGAATTGAATCATGAATCATGAATCATGAATCATGAATCATGAATCATTAATCGAATCATGAATCATGAATTAAATCATGAATTGAATCATGAATCAAATCATGTACCATGAATCATGAATTGAATCATGAAATGAATCATGAATTGAATCATGAATCATGAATCGAATCATAAATCATGAATTGAATCATGAATCATGAATTGAAATATGAATCATGAATTCAATCATGAAATGAATCATGAATCATGAATTGAATCATAAATCATTAATCATGAATCGAATCATGAATCATGAATCATGAATTGAATCATGAATCATGAACTGAATCATGAATTGAATCCGGAATCATGAATCATGAAATGAATCATGAATCATGAATTGAATCATTAATCGAATCATGAATCATGAATCAAATTATGATTCATGCGTTGAATCATGAATTATGAATTGAATCATGAAATGAATCATGAATTGAATCATGAATCATGAATCGAATCATAAATCATAAATTGAATCATGAATCATGAATCATGAATTGAATCATGAATCATGAATTGAATCATGAATTGAATCATGAATCATAAATCATGAAATGAATCATGAAATAAATCATGAAATGAATCATGAATCATGCATTGAATCATAAATCATTAATCATGAATTGAATCATGAATCATGAACTAAATCATGAATTGAATCATAAATCATGAATCATGAAACGAATCATAAATCATGAATCAAATCATGAATCAAGAATCATGAATCATGAATCAAATCATGAATCATGAATCATGAATTGAATCATGAATCATGAATCATGAATCATGAATTGAATCAAGAATCATGAATCGAATCATGAATCGAATCATGAATCATGAATTGAATCATGAATTGAATCATGAATCATGAAATGAATCATGAATCATGAATCAAATCATGAATCATGAATTGAATCATGAATCATGAATTGAATCATGAATCATGAATTATGAATCTAATCATAAATCATGAATCATGAACTGAATCATGAATCATGAACTGAATCATGAATTGAATCCTGAATCATGAATCATGAAATGAATCATGAATCATGAATTGAATCATGAATCATGAATTGAATCATGAATTGAATCATGAATCATGAATGGAATCATGAACCATGAATCATGAATTGAATCATGAATCATGAATTGAATCATGAATCATGAATCGAATCATGAATCGAATCATGAATCATGAATTGAATCATGAATTAAATCATGAATCAAGAATCATGAAATGAATCATGAATTAAATCATGAAATGAATCATGAATCATGAATTGAATCATCAATCGTTATTCATGAATTGAATCATGAATCATGAACTAAATCATGAATCAAGAATCATGAATCATGATTCAAATCATGAATCATGAGTCATGAATTGAGTCATGAATCATGAATCATTAATTGAATCATGAATCATGAATCATAAATTATGTATTGAATCATGAATCATGAAACAAATCATGAATCATGAATTGAATCATGAATCATGAATCATAAATTATGAATTGAATCACGAATCATGAATCGAATCATGAATCATGAAACATGAATGGAATCATGAATCATGAATCGAATCATGAATCATGAATTGAATCATGAATCATGAAATAAATCATGAATTGAATCATGAATTGAATCATGATTCATGAATCAAATCATGAATCATGAATTGAATCATGAATCATGAATTGAATCATGAATCATGAATCATGAAATGAATCATGAATCATGAAATGAATCCTGAATTGAATCATGAATTGAATCATGAATCAAGAATCATGAAATGAATTATGAATTAAATCATGAAATGAATCATGAATCATGAATTGAATCATAAATCATTAATCATGAATCAAATCATGAATCATGAATCATGAATTGAGTCATAAATCATGAATCATTAATTGAATCATGAATCTTGAATCATAAATTATGAATTAAGATATTAAGATAAATAAAGCTCCAGGTCCAGATGGCATACACCCAAGGGTCCTTATGGAATTAAACTCGGAAATAGCTAGACCGCTATTCTTAATTTTCAGAGATTCAATCTCATCAGGCTCAGTACCAAGGGATTGGCGAATAGCAGATGTGGTGCCGTTGTTTAAAAAGGGGACGAGATCACAACCAGAGAATTATAGACCTGTAAGAATGACATCAATAGTGGGGAAACTACTGGAAGGTATTTTAAGGGACAGTATTCAGGATTACTTGGTACGCAATAAAATTATTAGTGGGAATCAACATGGATTTGTGAGGGATAGGTCATGTCAAACTAATCTAATTAGTTTCTACGAGGAAGTTAGTGGGAACTTAGACCAGGGCAGGACAGTAGATGTGGTCTACTTAGATTTTGCAAAGGCCTTTGATACAGTGCCACACAAGAGGTTGGTTTACAAAATAAGGGAACTGGGTCTAGAAATCAAAATTTGTACTTGGATCGAAAACTGGTTAGAGAATAGGGAACAGAGAGTTGTGATAAATGGAACATTTTCTAATTGGTCAAAGGTCTTAAGTGGAGTTCCTCAAGGTTCCGTGCTGGGACCACTCCTTTTTAATATATTTATTAATGACCTTGGTGATGGTTTAGAGAGTAAAGTTTCTATTTTTGCAGATGACACTAAACTCTGTAAGGTAATAAAATCAGAGCAAGATGTAGCTTCTCTACAGAGGGACTTAAATAAACTGGAGGATTGGGCGGCTAAATGGAATATGAGGTTTAACACAGATAAATGTAAGGTTATGCATTCAGGGATCAAAAACAAGAACGCAATCTATAAATTAAATGGAATTAATTTGGGAGAATCTATAATGGAAAAGGATTTGGGAGTGCTCGTATACAGTAGACTTAGCAATAGTGCTCAATGTCAAGCAGCAGCTGCAAGGGCAAACAAAGTATTGGCATGCATAAAAAGGGGCATAGATGCAAGGGAAGACAGTGTAATTTTGCCACTGTATAAATCATTGGTAAGACCTCATCTTGAATATGCAGTACAGTTTTGGGCACCACTCTATAAAAAAGATAATTTGGAACTAGAAAGGGTTCAGAGAAGGGCGACAAAATTGATAAAGGGTATGGAGTCATTAAGTTATGAGGAAAGGTTAGCCAGTTTAGGCATGTTTACTTTAGAAAAGAGGCGTCTAAGGGGAGATATGATTACTATGTACAAATACATTAGGGGTCAATACAGAGAGCTTTCATGGGAACTTTTTAACCCAAGGACCATACACAGGACACGTGGTCATCCCCTAAGGTTAGAGGAGAGGAAATTTCACAACCAGCAAAGGAAGGGGTTCTTTACAGTAAGGGCAGTCAAGATATGGAATTCATTGCCAGGGAAGGTTGTGATGGCAGATTCAATAGATATGTTTAAGAAAGGGTTAGACAAATTTTTAGCGGAAAGGTGTATCCAGGGATACGACCGTTAATTTAAAATAAAGGATAGTAGTGGATATAGGGTAAAAATTGGATTGCAATATTGAGTCTGGGGGGATTTTCAAAATTGAAACAGATGGGCGGTTGCCTACTCCGGATTAATTTCAAATATAAGTGCAGGATCGCAGGAGATCCAAAATAGGTTGAAATTGATGGACTGGTGTCTTTTTTCAACCTCATCAACTATGTTACTATGTTACTATGAATTGAATCATGAATCATGAAACAAATCATGAATCATGAATTGAATCATGAATCATGAAATATGAATCTAATCATGAATCGAATCATGAATCATGAATCATGAATTGAATCATGAATTATGAATTGAATCATGATTCAGGAATTAAATCATGAATCATGAATCATGAATCATGAATCATGAATTGAATCATGAAACATGAATCGAATCATGAATCATAATTCGAATCATGAATCATGAATTGAATCATGAATTGAATCATGAATCATGAATCATGAATCATGAATTGAATCATAAATCATGATTTGAATCATGAATCATTAATTGAATCATGAATCATGAATCGAATCATGAATCATGAATCGAATCATGAATCATGAATTGAATCATGAATTGAATCATGAATCATGAATCATGAAATGAATCATGAATCATTATTCGAATCATGAATCATTAATTAAAACATGAATTGAATTATGAATCAAATCATGAACCATGAATCATGAATTGAATTATGAATCATGAATTGAATCATGAATTGAATCATGAATCATGAATCGAATCATGAATCAGGAATTGAATCATGAATTATGAATCATGAATCATGAATCGAATCATGAATCATGAATCATGAATTAAATCATGAATCATGAACTGAATCATGAATTGAATCCTGAATCATTAATCATGAATCGAATCATGAATCGAATCATGAATCATGAATTGAATCATGAATTGAATCATGAATCATGAATTGAATCATGAATCATGAATTGAATCATGAATCATGAATCATGAAATGAATAATGAATCATGAATTCAATCATGAATTGAATCATGAATCATGAATTGAATCATGAATCATGAATTGAATCATGAATCATGGATCATGAAATGAATCATGAATTGAATCATGAATCATGAATTGAATCATGAATCATGAATCATGAATCATGAATTGAATCATGAATTGAATCATGAATTGAATCATGAATCATGAAATAAATCATGAATTGAATCATGAATTGAATCATGAATCATGAATTGAATCATGAATCATGAATTGAATCATGAATCATGAATCATGAAATGAATCATGAATCATGAATTGAATCATGAATCATGAATCGAATCATGAATCATAAATCGATTCATGAATCATGAATTGAATCATGAATCATGAATTGAATCATGAATCATGAATTAAATCATGAATCATAAATCGACTCATGAATCATGAATTAAATCATGAATCTTCAATCGAATCATGAATCATGAATTAAATCATGAATCTTCAATCGAATCATGAATCATGTATCGAATCATGAATTGAATCATGGATTGAATCATGAATCATGAATCATGAAATGAATCATGAATTTAATCATGAAATGAATTATGAACCATTAATTGAATCATGAATCATGAATCCTGAATCTTAATTTAAATCATAAATCTTGAATCATGAAATGAATCATGAATCATGAACTGAATCATAAATTGAATCATGAATCATGAAATGAATCATGAATCATGAATTGAATCATGAATTGAATCATGAATCATGAACTAAATCATGAATCAAGAATCAAGAATCATGAATCATGAATTGAATCATGAATCATAAATCATGAATTGAATAATGAATTGAATCATAATTTATGAATCGAATCATGAATCATGAATCGAATCATGAATCATGAATTGAATCATGAATCATGAAATGAATCATGAATTAAATCATGAAATGAATCATAATTCATGAATTGAATCATAAATCATTAATCATGAATTGAATCATGAATCATGAACTAAATCATGAATTGAATCATGAATCATGAATCATGAAACGAATCATGAATCATGAATCAAATCATGAATCAAGAATCATGAATCATGAATCATCATGAATCATGAATTGAATCATGAATCATAATTCATGAATGGAATCATGAATCATGCATCGAATCATGAATTGAATCATGAATTGAATAATGAATCATGAAATGAATCATGAATTGAATCATAAATCATGAATTGAATCATGAATCATGAATTGAATCATGAACCATGAATCATGAATTCAATCATGAATTGAATCATGAATCATGAATCATGAATTCAATCATGAATCATGATTTGAATCATGAATCATTAATTGAATCATGAATCATGAATCGAATCATAAATCATTAATCGAATCATGAATCATGAATTGAATCATGAATTGAATTATGAATCATGAATTGAATCATGAATTGAATCATGAATCATGAATCGAATCATGAATCAGGAATTGAATCATGAATCATGAACTGAATCATGAATTGAATCCTGAATCATGAATCATGAATCGAATCATGAATCATGAATCATGAATTGAATCATGAATCATGAACTGAATCATGAATTGAATCCTGAATCATGAATCATGAAATGAATCATGAATCATGAATTGAATCATGAATCGAATCATAAATCATGAATCAAATCATGATTCATGCATTGAATCATGAATCATTAATCATGAATTCAATCATGAATCATGAATTCAATCATGAATTGAATCATGAATCATAAATCATGAAATGAATCATGAAATAAATCATGAAATGAATCATGAATCATGAATTGAATCATAAATCATTAATCATGAATTGAATCATGAATCATGAACTAAATCATGAATTGAATCATGAATCATGAATCATGAATTGAATCATGAATCATGATTTGAATCATGAATCATTAATTGAATCATGAATCGAATCATTAATCATTAATCGAATCATGAATCATGAATTGAATCATGAATTGAATTATGAATCATGAATTGAATCATGAATTGAATCATGAATCCTGAATCGAATCATGAATCATGAATCATGAAATGAATCATGAATTGAATCATGAATCGAATCATGAATCATGAATCGAATCATGATTCATGCATTGAATCATGAATCATGAATTGGATCATGAAATGAATCATGAATTGAATCATGAATCGAATCACAAATCATGAATTGAATCATGAATCATGAATCGAATCATAAATCATGAATTGAATCATGAATCATGAATTCAATCATGAATTGAATCATGAATCATTAATCATGAAATGAATCATAAAATAATTCATGAATTGAATCATGAATCATGAACTAAATCATGAATTGAATCATAAATCATGAATCATGAAACGAATCATAAATCATGAATCAAATCATGAATCAAGAATCATGAATCATGAATCAAATCATGAATCATGAATCATGAATTGAATTATGAATCATGAATTGAATCATGAATTAAATCATGAATCCTGAATCGAATCATGAATCATGAATCATGAAATGAATCATGAATCATGAATTGAATCATGAATCGAATCATGAATCATGAATCGAATCATGATTCATGCATTGAATCATGAATCATGAATTGGATCATGAAATGAATCATGAATTGAATCATGAATCATGAATCGAATCACAAATCATGAATTGAATCATGAATCATGAATCGAATCATAAATCATGAATTGAATCATGAATCATGAATCATGAATTCAATCATGAATTGAATCATGAATCATTAAGCATGAAATGAATCATGAAATAATTCATGAATTGAATCATGAATCATGAACTAAATCATGAATTGAATCATAAATCATGAATCATGAAACGAATCATAAATCATGAATCAAATCATGAATCAAGAATCATGAATCATGAATCATGAATCATGAATTGAATCATGAATCATGAATCATGAATCAGGAATTGAATCATGAATCATGAATTGAATCATGAATCATGAATCATGAATCATGAATTGAATAAAGAATTATGAATCGAATCATGAATCAAATCATGAATCATGAATTGAATCATGAATCATGAAATGAATCATGAATCATGAATCAAATCATGAATCATGAATTGAATCATGAATCATGAATTGAATCATGAATCATGAATTGAATCATGAATTATGAATCATAAATCATGAATCGAATCATGAATCATTTATCATGAATTGAATCATGAATCATAAATTGAATCATGAATCATGAATCGAATCATGAATCGAATCATGAATCATGAATTGAATCATGAATTGAATCATGAATCAAGAATCATGAAATGAATCATGAATTAAATCATGAAATGAATCATGAATCATGAATTGAATCATAAATCATTAATCATAAATTGAATCATGAATCATGAACTAAATCATGAATCATGAATCATGAATTGAATCATGAAGTATGAATCATAAATTATGAATTGAATCATGAATCATGAAACAAATCATGAATCATGAATTGAATCATGAATCATGAATCATAAATTATGAATTAAATCATGAATCGTGAAACAAATCATGAATCATGAATTGAATCATGAATCATGTAATATGAATCTAATCATGAATTATGAATCATGAATCGAATCATGAATCATGAATCATGAATTGAATCATGAATCATGAATCGAATCATGAATCATAAATCGAATCATGAATCATGAATTGAATCATTAATCATGAATTGAATCATGAATCATGAATCATGAATCATGAATCATGAATTGAATCATGAATCATTAATCATGAATCATGAATTGAATCATAAATCATAATTTGAATCATGAATCATTAATTGAATCATGAATCATGAATCGAATCATGAATCATGAATCGAATCATGAATCATGAATTGAATCATGAATTGAATCATGAATCATGAATCATGAAATGAATCATGAATCATTAATCGAATCATGAATCATAATTTGAATCATGAATTGAATCATGAATCAAATCATGAACCATGAATCATGAATTGAATTATGAATCATGAATTGAATCATGAATCAAATCATGAATCATGAATCGACTCATGAATCAGGAATTGAATCATGAATTATGAATCATGAATCATGAATCATGAATCAAATTATGAATCATGAATTGAATCATGAATCATGAATTGAATCATGAATTGAATCCTGAATCATGAATCATGAAACAAATCATGAATCATGAATTGAATCATGAATCATGAATCATGAATCATAAATTATGAATTGAATCATGAATCATGAAACAAATCATGAATCATGAATTGAATCATGAATCATGAAATATGAATCTAATCATGAATTGTGAATCATGAATCGAATCATGAATCATGAATCATGAATTGAATCATGAATCATGAATCGAATCATGATTCAGGAATTAAATCATAAATCATGAATCATGAATCATGAATCATGAATTGAATCATGAATCATGAATCGAATCATGAATCATGAAATATGAATCTAATCATGAATTGTGAATCATGAATCGAATCATGAATCATGAATCATGAATTGAATCATGAATCATGAATCGAATCATGATTCAGGAATTAAATCATAAATCATGAATCATGAATCATGAATCATGAATTGAATCATGAATCATGAATCGAATCATGAATCATGAATCGAATCATGAATCATGAATTGAATCATGAATCATGAATTGAATCATGAATCATGAATCATGAATCATGAATTAAATCATGAATTGAATCATGAATTGAATCATGAATCATGAATCATGAATCATGAATTGAATCATAAATCATGATTTGAATCATGAATCATTAATTGAATCATGAATCATGAATCGAATCAGGAATCATGAATCGAATCATGAATCATGAATTGAATCATGAATTGAATCATGAATCATGAATCATGAAATGAATCATGAATCATTAATCGAATCATGAATCATGAGTTGAATCATGAATTGAATCATGAATCAAATCATGTACCATGAATCATGAATTGAAACATGAAATGAATCATGAATTGAATCATGAATCATGAATCGAATCATAAATCATGAATTGAATCATGAATCATGAATCATGAATTTAATTATGAATCATGAATTCAATCATGAATTGAATCATAAATCATTAATCATGAATCGAATCATGAATCATGAATCATGAATTGAATCATGAATCATGAACTGAATCATGAATTGAATCCTGAATCATGAATCTTGAAATGAATCATGAATCATGAATCGAATCATGATTCATGCATTGAATCATGAATTATGAATTGAATCATGAATCGAATCATGAATCATGAATCGAATCATGATTCATGCATTGAATCATGAATTATGAATTGAATCATGAAATGAATCATGAATTGAATCGTGAATCATGAATCGAATCATAAATCATGAATTGAATCATGAATCATGAATCATGAATTAAATCATGAATCATGAATTGAATCATGAATTGAATCATGAATCATAAATCATGAAATGAATCATGAAATAAATCATGAAATGAATCATGAATCATGAATTGAATCATAAATCATTAATCATGAATTGAATCATGAATCATGAACTAAATCATGAATTGAATCATAAATCATGAATCATGAAACGAATCATAAATCATGAATCAAATCATGAATCAAGAATCATGAAGTATGAATCAAATCATGAATCATGAATTGAATCATGAATCATGAATCATGAATTCAATCAAGAATCATGAATCGAATCATGAATCGAATCATGAATCATGAATTGAATCATGAATTGAATCATGAATTGAATCATGAATCATGAAATGAATCATGAATCATGAAATGAATCATGAATCTTGAATCAAATCATGAATCATGAATTGAATCATGAATCAAGAATTGAATCATGAATCATGAATTATGAATCTAATCATGTATCATGAATCATGAATTGAATCATGAATCAAGAATCATGAATCATGAATCAAATCATGAATTGTGAATCATGAATTGAGTCTTGAATCATGAATCATGAATTGAATCATGAATCATGAATCGTAAATTATGAATTGAATCATGAATCATGAAACAAATCATGAATCATGAATTGAATCATGAATCATGAATCATAAATTATGAATTGAATCATGAATCATGAAACAAATCATGAATCATGAATTGAATCATGAAATATGAATCTAATCATGAATTATGAATCATGAATAGAATCATGAATCATGAATCATAAATTATGTATTGAATCATGAATCATGAAACAAATCATGAATCATGAATCGAATCATGAATCATGAATCATGAATCATGAATCATGAATGGAATCATGAATCATGAATCGAATCATGAATCATGAATTGAATAATGAATCATGAAATGAATCATGAATCATGAATTCAATCATGAATCATGAATCATGAATTGAATCATGAATCATGAAATAAATCATCAATTGAATCATTAATTGAATCATGAATCATGAAATAAATCATGAATTGAATCATGAATAATGAATTGAATCATGAATCATGAATTGAATCTTGAATCATGAATCGAATCATGAATTGAATCATGAATCATGAATTGAATCATGAATCATGAATTAAATCATGAATCATAAATCATGAATCATGAATTAAATCATGAATCATAAATCGACTCATGAATCATGAATCATAAATTATGTATTGAATCATGAATCATGAAACAAATCATGAATCATGAATTGAATCATGAATCATGAATCATAAATTATGAATTGAATCATGAATCATGAATCGAATCATGAATCATGAATCATGAATCATTAATCATGAATGGAATCATGAATCATGAATCGAATCATGAATCATGAATTGAATAATGAATCATGAAATGAATCATGAATCATGAATTCAATCATGAATCATAAATCGAATCATGAATCATGAATCGAATCATGAATCATGAATTGAATCATGAATCATGAATTGAAACATGAATCATGAATCATGAATTGAATCATGAATCATGAAATAAATCATCAATTGAATCATGAATTGAATCATGAATCATGAAATAAATCAGGAATTGAATCATGAATTGAATCATGAATAATGAATTGAATCATGAATCATGAATTGAATCTTGAATCATGAATCGAATCATGAATTAAATCATGAATCATAAATCATGAATCATGAATTAAATCATGAATCATAAATCGACTCATGAATCATGAATTAAATCATGAATCTTCAATTGAATCATGAATCATGAATTAAATCATGAATCTTCAATCGAATCATGAATCATGAATCGAATCATGAATTAAATCATGAATCTTCAATTGAATCATGAATCATGAATTAAATCATGAATCTTCAATCGAATCATGAATCATGAATCGAATCATGAATCATGAATTGAATCATGGATTGAATCTTGAATCATGAATCATGAATTGAATCATGAATCATGAATGGAATCATGAACCATGAATCATGAATTGAATCATGAATCATGAATTGAATCATGAATCATGAATCGAATCATGAATCGAATCATGAATCATGAATTGAATCATGAATTGAATCATGAATCATGAATTATGAATCTAATCATAAATCATGAATCATGAATTGAATCATGAATCATGAACTGAATCATGAATTGAATCCTGAATCATGAATCATGAAATGAATCATGAATCATGAATTGAACCATGAATTGAACCATGAATCATGAATTGAATCATGAATTGAATCATGAATCATGAATGGAATCATGAACCATGAATCATGAATTGAATCATGAATCATGAATTGAATCATGAATCATGAATCGAATCATGAATCGAATCATGAATCATGAATTGAATCATGAATTGAATCATGAATCAAGAATCATGAAATGAATCATGAATTAAATCATGAAATGAATCATGAATCATGAAATGAATCATAAATCATTAATCATGAATTGAATCATGAATCATGAACTAAATCATGAATCAAGAATCATGAATCATGAATCAAATCATGAATCATGAGTCATGAATTGAGTCATGAATCATGAATCATGAATTGAATCATGAATCATGAATCATAAATTATGTATTGAATCATGAATCATGAAACAAATCATGAATCATGAATTAAATCATGAATAATGAATCATAAATTATGAATTGAATCATGAATCATGAATTGAATCATGAATCATGAATCATGAATCATGAATGGAATCATGAATCATGAATCGAATCATGAATCATGAATCGAATCATGAATCATGAATTGAATAATGAATCATGAAATGAATCATGAATCATGAATTCAATCATGAATCATGAATCGAATCATGAATCATGAATCATGAATCGAATCATGAATCATGAATTGAATCATGAATCATGAATTGAAACATGAATCATGAATCATGAATTGAATCATGAATCATGAATTGAATCATGAATAATGAAATAAATCATGAATTGAATCATGAATTGAGTCATGAATCATGAAATAAATCATGAATTGAATCATGAATTGAATCATGAATCATGAATTGAATCATGAATCATGAATCGAATCATGAATCATGAATTGAATCATGAATCATGAATTAAATCATGAATCATAAATCGACTCATGAATCACGAATTAAATCATGAATTGAATCATGAATCAAGAATCATGAAATGAATCATGAATTAAATCATGAAATGAATCATGAATCATGAATTGAATCATAAATCATTAATCATGAATTGAATCATGAATCATGAACTAAATCATGAATCAAGAATCATGAATCATGAATCAAATCATGAATCGTGAATCATGAATTGAGTCATGAATCATGAATCATGAATTGAATCATGGATCATGAATCGTAAATTATGAATTGAATCATGAATCATGAAACAAATCATGAATCATGAATTGAATCATGAATCATGAATCATAAATTATGAATTGAATCATGAATCATGAAACAAATCATGAATCATGAATTGAATCATGAAATATGAATCTAATCATGAATTATGAATCATGAATAGAATCATGAATCATGAATCATAAATTATGTATTGAATCATGAATCATGAAACAAATCATGAATCATGAATTGAATCATGAATCATGAATCATAAATTATGAATTTAATCATGAATCAAGAATGGAATCATGAATCATGAATCATAAATCATGAATCATAATTGGAATCATGAATCATGAATCATGAATCATGAATGGAATCATGAATCATGAATGGAATCATGAATCATGAATTGAATCATGAAATATGAATCTAATCATGAATTATGAATCATGAATCAAATCATGAATCATGAATCGAATCATGTTTCAGGAATTAAATCATGAATCATGAATTGAATCATGAAATATGAATCTAATCATGAATTATGAATCATGAATAGAATCATGAATCATGAATCATAAATTATGTATTGAATCATGAATCATGAAACAAATCATGAATCATGAATTGAATCATGAATCATAAATTATGAATTTAATCATGAATCAAGAATGGAATCATGAATCATGAATCATGAATGGAATCATGAATCGAATCATGAATCATGAATTGAATCATGAATTGAATCATGAATCAAGAATCATGAAATGAATCATGAATTAAATCATGAAATGAATCATGAATCATGAAATGAATCATAAATCATTAATCATGAATTGAATCATGAATCATGAACTAAATCATGAATCAAGAATCATGAATCATGAATCAAATCATGAATCATGAGTCATGAATGGAATCATGAATCATGAATCGAATCATGAATCATGAATCGAATCATGAATCATGAATTGAATAATGAATCAAGAAAAGAATCATGAATCATGAATTCAATCATGAATCATGAATCATAAATTATGAATTGAATCATGAATCATGAATTGAATCATGAAATATGAATCTAATCATGAATTATGAATCATGAATCAAATCATGAATCATGAATCATGAATTAAATCGTGAATCATGAATCGAATCATGTTTCAGGAATGAAATCATGAATCATGAATCATGAATCATGAATTGAATCATGAATCATGAATCGAATCATGAATCATGAATCGAATCTTGAATTATGAATTGAATCATGAATCATGAATTGAATCATGAATCATGAATCATGAATCATGAATCATGAATCATGAATCATGAATCATGAATTGAATCATAAATCATGATTTGAATCATGAATCATTAATTGAATCATGAATCATGAATCGAATCATGAATCATGAATAGAATCATGAATCATGAATTAAATCATGAATTGAATCATGAATCAAATCATGAACCATGAATCATGAATTGAATTATGAATCATGAATTGAATCATGAATTAAATCATGAATCAAGAATCATGAAATGAATTAAATCATGAAATGAATCATGAATCATGAATTGAATCATAAATCATTAATCATGAATTGAATCATAAATTATGAATTTAATCATGAATCAAGAATGGAATCATGAATCATGAATCATGAATGGAATCATGAATCATGAATCATGAATCATGAATCATGAATGGAATCATGAATCATGAATTGAATCATGAATCATGAATCGAATCATGAATCATGAATTGAATAATGATTCAAGAAAAGAATCATGAATCATGAATTCAATCATGAATCATGAATCATAAATTATGAATTGAATCATGAATCATGAATTGAATCATGAAATATGAATCTAATCATGAATTATGAATCATGAATCAAATCATGAATCATGAATCATGAATTAAATCGTGAATCATGAATCGAATCATGTTTCAGGAATTAAATCATGAATCATGAATCATGAATCATGAATTGAATCATGAATCATGAATCGAATCATGAATCATGAAACAAATCATGAATCATGAATTGAATCATGAATTGAAACATGATTTATGAATCGAATCATGAATCATGAATCGAATCATGAATCATGAATTGAATCATGAATCATAAATCATAAATGGAATCATGAATCATGAATCGAATCATGAATTAAGAATCGAATAATGAATCATGAATTGAATCATGAATTGAATAATGAATCATGAAATGAATCATGAATCATGAATCGAATCATGAATCATTAATTGAATCATGAATCAAGAATTGAATCATGAATCATGAATCGAATCATGAATCGAATCATGAATCATGAATTGAATCATGAATTGAATCATGAATCATGAATCATGAATCAAATCATGAATCATGAATCATTAATTGAATCATGAATCATGAATAATGAATTGAATCATGAATCATGAAACGAATCATAAATCATGAATTGAATCATGAATTGAATCATGATTTATGAATCGAATCATGAATCATGAATCGAATCATGAATCATGAATCATGAATTGAATCATGAATCAAAAATCATAAATGGAATCATGAATCATGAATCGAATCATGAATCAAGAATCGAATAATGAATCATGAATTGAATCATGAATTGAATAATGAATCATGAAACGAATCATGAATCATGAATTGAATCATGAATCATGAATTGAATCATGAATCATGAATTGAATCATGAATCATGAATCAAATCATGAATCGAATCATGAATCATGAATTGATCCATGAATTGAATCATGAATCATGAATCATGAATCGAATCATGAATCATGAATTGAATCATGAATCATGAATCATGAATTGAATCATGAATCATGAATCATGAATCATAAATCATGAATCATGAATCGAATCATGAATCATAAATCATGAATTGAATCATAAATCATGAATCAAATCTTGAATCAGGAATTAAATCATGAATCATGAATCATGAATCATGAATCGAATCATGAATCATGAATCATGAATTGAATCATGAATCATGAACTGAATCATAATTTGAATCATGAATCATGAATCATGAATTGAATCATGAATTGAATCATAAATCATGAATCGAATCATGAATCATGAATTAAATTATGAATCATGACGTGATGATGCATGAAATGAATCATGAATTGAATCATGAATCTTGAAACGAATCATGAATCGAATCATGAATCATGAATTGAATCATGAATTATGAATTATGAATCATAAATCATGAATCAAATTATGAATTATGAATCATGAATTGAATCATGAATTGAATCATGAATTGAATCATGAATCGTGAATCATGAAATGAATCATGAATTAAATCATGAAATGAATCATGAATCATGAATTGAATCATAAATCATTAATCATGAATTGAATCATGAATCATGAACTAAATCATGAATCAAGAATCATGAATCATGAATCAAATCATGAATCATGAATTGAATCATGAATCATGAATCATGAATTGAATCATGAATCATGAGTCATGAATTATGAATTGAATCATGAATCGAATCATGAATCATGAATCATGAATTGAATCATGAATTGAATCATGATTTATGAATCGAATCATGAATCATGAATCGAATCATGAATCATGAATCATGAATTTAATCATGAATCATGAATGGAATAATGAATCATGAATCGAATCATGAATCATGAATCGAATCATGAATCATGAATTGAATCATAAATCATTAATCATGAATTGAATCATAAATTATGAATTTAATCATGAATCAAGAATGGAATCATGAATCATGAATCATGAATGGAATCATGAATCATGAATCATGAATCATGAATCATGAATGGAATCATGAATCATGAATTGAATCATGAATCATGAATCGAATCATGAATCATGAATTGAATAATGAATCAAGAAAAGAATCATGAATCATGAATTCAATCATGAATCATGAATCATAAATTATGAATTGAATCATGAATCATGAATTGAATCATGAAATATGAATCTAATCATGAATTATGAATCATGAATCAAATCATGAATCATGAATCATGAATTAAATCGTGAATCATGAATCGAATCATGTTTCAGGAATTAAATCATGAATCATGAATCATGAATCATGAATTGAATCATGAATCATGAATCGAATCATGAATCATGAAACAAATCATGAATCATGAATTGAATCATGAATTGAAACATGATTTATGAATCGAATCATGAATCATGAATCGAATCATGAATCATGAATTGAATCATGAATCATAAATCATAAATGGAATCATGAATCATGAATCGAATCATGAATCAAGAATCGAATAATGAATCATGAATTGAATCATGAATTGAATAATGAATCATGAAATGAATCATGAATCATGAATCGAATCATGAATCATTAATTGAATCATGAATCAAGAATTGAATCATGAATCATGAATCGAATCATGAATCGAATCATGAATCATGAATTGAATCATGAATTGAATCATGAATCATGAATCATGAATCAAATCATGAATCATGAATCATTAATTGAATCATGAATCATGAATAATGAATTGAATCATGAATCATGAAACGAATCATAAATCATGAATTGAATCATGAATTGAATCATGATTTATGAATCGAATCATGAATCATGAATCGAATCATGAATCATGAATCATGAATTGAATCATGAATCAAAAATCATAAATGGAATCATGAATCATGAATCGAATCATGAATCAAGAATCGAATAATGAATCATGAATTGAATCATGAATTGAATAATGAATCATGAAACGAATCATGAATCATGAATTGAATCATGAATCATGAATTGAATCATGAATCATGAATTGAATCATGAATCAAATCATGAATCGAATCATGAATCATGAATTGATCCATGAATTGAATCATGAATCATGAATCATGAATCGAATCATGAATCATGAATTGAATCATGAATCATGAATCATGAATTGAATCATGAATCATGAATCATGAATCATAAATCATGAATCATGAATCGAATCATGAATCATAAATCATGAATTGAATCATAAATCATGAATCAAATCTTGAATCAGGAATTAAATCATGAATCATGAATCATGAATCATGAATCGAATCATGAATCATGAATCATGAATTGAATCATGAATCATGAACTGAATCATAATTTGAATCATGAATCATGAATCATGAATTGAATCATGAATTGAATCATAAATCATGAATCGAATCATGAATCATGAATTAAATTATGAATCATGACGTGATGATGCATGAAATGAATCATGAATTGAATCATGAATCTTGAAACGAATCATGAATCGAATCATGAATCATGAATTGAATCATGAATTATGAATTATGAATCATAAATCATGAATCAAATTATGAATTATGAATCATGAATTGAATCATGAATTGAATCATGAATTGAATCATGAATCGTGAATCATGAAATGAATCATGAATTAAATCATGAAATGAATCATGAATCATGAATTGAATCATAAATCATTAATCATGAATTGAATCATGAATCATGAACTAAATCATGAATCAAGAATCATGAATCATGAATCAAATCATGAATCATGAATTGAATCATGAATCATGAATCATGAATTGAATCATGAATCATGAGTCATGAATTATGAATTGAATCATGAATCATGAAATGAATCATGAATCATGAATTGAATCATGAATTGAATCATGATTTATGAATCGAATCATGAATCATGAATCGAATCATGAATCATGAATCATGAATTTAATCATGAATCATGAATGGAATAATGAATCATGAATCGAATCATGAATCATGAATCGAATCATGAATCATGAATTCAATCATGAATCATGAATTCAATCATGAATCATGAATCATGAATTGAATCATGAATCATGAAATAAATCATGAATTGAATCATGAATCATGAATCGAATCATGAATCATGAATCGAATCATGAATCATGAATTGAATCATGAATTGAATAATGAATCATGAAATGAATCATAAATCATGAATCGAATCATGAATCATGAATTGAATCATGAATCATGAATTGAATCATGAATCATGAATTGAATCATGAATCATGAATCGAATCATGAATCGAATCATGAATCGAATCATGAATCATGAATTGAATCATGAATTGAATCATGAATCCTGAATCAAATCATGAATCATGAATCATGAATTGAATCATGAATAATGAATTGAATCATGAATCATGAAACAAATCATGAATCATGAATTGAATCATGAATTGAAACATGATTTATGAATCGAATCATGAATCATGAATCGAATCATGAATTGAATCATGAATCATAAATCATAAATGGAATCATGAATCATGAATCGAATCATGAATCAAGAATCGAATAATGAATCATGAATTGAATCATGAATCGAATAATGAATCATGAAATGAATCATGAATCATGAATCGAATCATGAATCATGAATTGAATCATGAATCATGAATTAAATCATGAATCATGAATCGAATCATGAATCGAATCATGAATCATGAATTGAATCATGAATTGAATCATGAATCATGAATCATGAATCAAATCATGAATCATGAATCATTAATTGAATCATGAATCATGAATAATGAATTGAATCATGAATCATGAAACGAATCATAAATCATGAATTGAATCATGAATTGAATCATGATTTATGAATCGAATCATGAATCATGAATCGAATCATGAATCATGAATCATGAATTGAATCATGAATCATAAATCATAAATGGAATCATGAATCATGAATCGAATCATGAATCAAGAATCGAATAATGAATCATGAATTGAATCATGAATTGAATAATGAATCATGAAATGAATCATGAATCATGAATTGAATCATGAATCATGAATTGAATCATGAATCATGAATCGAATCATGAATTGAATCATGAATCATGAACTTAATCATGAATCAAGATTCATGAATCATGAATTTAAATCATGAATCATGAATTGAATCATGAATCATGAATCATGAATTGAATCATGAATTATGAATCATGAATTGAATCATGAATCATGAATCGAATCATGAATCATGAATCGAATCATGAATCATGAATTGAATCATGAATTGAATAATGAATCATGAATTGAATCATGAATTGAATCATGAATCCTGAATCAAATCATGAATCATGAATCATGAATTGAATCATGAATAATGAATTGAATCATGAATCATGAAACAAATCATGAATCATGAATTGAATCATGAATTGAAACATGATTTATGAATCGAATCATGAATCATGAATCGAATCATGAATCATGAATTGAATCATGAATCATAAATCATAAATGGAATCATGAATCATGAATCGAATCATGAATCAAGAATCGAATAATGAATCATGAATTGAATCATGAATTGAATAATGAATCATGAATTGAATCATGAACCATGAATCGAATCATGAATCATGAATTGAATCATGAATCATGAATTAAATCATGAATCATGAATTGAATCATGAATCGAATCATGAATCATGAATTGAATCATGAATTGAATCATGAATCATGAATCATGAATCAAATCATGAATCATGAATCATTAATTGAATCATGAATCATGAATAATGAATTGAATCATGAATCATGAAACGAATCATAAATCATGAATTGAATCATGATTTATGAATCGAATCATGAATCATGAATCGAATCATGAATCATGAATCATGAATTGAATCATGAATCATAAATCATAAATGGAATCATGAATCAAATCATGAATCAAGAATCGAATAATGAATCATGAATTGAATCATGAATTTAATAATGAATCATGAAATGAATCATGAATCATGAATTGAATCATGAATCATGAATTATGAATCTAATCATGAATCATGAATCATGAATTGAATCATGAATCATGAATCATGAATCATAAATCATGAATCATGAATCGAATCATGAATCATGAATTGAATCATGAATCTTGAATTATGAATGCAATCATGAATCATGAATTGAATAATGAATCATGAATCGAATCATGAATCATGAATTGAATCATGAATTGAATAATGAGTCATGAAATGAATCATGAATCATGAATCGAATCATGATTCATGAATCGAATCATGAATCATGAATTGAATTATGAATCATGAATCGAATCATGAATCGAATCATGAATCATGAATTGAATCATGAATTGAATCATGAATCATGAAATGAATCATGAATCATGAATCGAATCATGAATCATGAATTGAATCATGAATCATGAATTATGAATCTATTCATGAATCATGAATCATGAATTGAATCATGAATCATGAATCATGAATTAAATCATGAATCATAAATTGAATCATGAATTGAATCATGAATCATGAACTAAATCATGAATCAAGATTCATGAATCATGAATTTAAATCATGAATTGAATCATGAATCATGAATCATGAATTGAATCATGAATCATAAATTGAATCATGAATCATGAATTATGAATTGAATTATGAATCATGAAACGAATCATGAAACATGAATCATGAATTGAATTATGAATCATGAATCATGAATCATGAATTGAATTATCAATCATGAAACGAATCATGAATCATGAATCATGAATTGAATTATGAATCATGAATCATGAATCATGAATTGAATCATGAATGGAATCATGAATCATGAATTGAATCATGATTTTAATCATGAATCATGAATCATGAATCTAATCATGAATCATAAATTGAATCATGAATCATGAATCCTGAATCATAAATCATGAATCATGAATCGAATCATGATTCATGAATCATGAATTGAATCATAAATCATGAATCGAATCATGAATCAGGAATTAAATCATGATTCGAATCATAAATCATGAATCGAATCATGAATCATAAATTGAATCATGAATCATGAATTGAATTATGAATCATGAATCGAATCATGAATCAAATCATGAATCATGAATTGAATCATGAATTGAATCATGAATCATGAATTATAAATCTAATCATGAATCATGAATCATGAATTGAATCATGAATCATGAATTAAATCTTGAATCAAATCATGAATCATGAATCATGAATTAAATCATGAATCAAATCATGAATCATGAATCATGAATTGAATCATGAATCATGAATTGAATCATGAATCGTGAATCATGAATTGAATCATGAATCATGAGTTATGAATTGAATTATGAATCATGAAATGAATCATGAATTGAATCATGAATTGAATCATAATTTATGAATCGAATCATGAATCATGAATCGAATCATGAATCATGAATCATGAATTGAATCATGAATCATGAATTATGAATGGAATCATGAATCATGAATGGAATCATGAATCATAAATCGAATCATGAATCATGAATTGAATCATGAATTGAATAATGAAACATGAAATGAATCATGAATCATGAATCGAATCATGAATCATGAATCGAATCATGAATCATGATTTGAATTATGAATCATAAATCGAATCATGAATCATGAATTGAATCATGAATTGAATAATGAATTGAATCATGAATCATGAATCATGAAATGAATCATGAATCATGAATCGAATCATGAATCATGAATCGAATCATGAATCATGAATTGAATCATGAATCATGAATTGAATCATGAATTGAATCATGAATCGTGAATCATGAATTGAATCATGAATCATAAATTGAATCATGAATTGAATCATGAATCATGAACTAAATCATGAATCAAGATTCATGAATCATGAATTTAAATCATGAATTGAATCATGAATCATGAATCATGAATTGAATCATGAATCATGAATTGAATCATGAATCATGAATTATGAATTGAATTATGAATCATGAAACGAATCATGAATCATGAATCATGAATCATGAATTGAATCATGAATCATGAATTATGAATTCAATTATGAATCATGAATTGAATCATGAATCATGAATCATGAATTGAATCATGAATCATGAATCATGAATGGAATCATGAATCATAAATGGAATCATGAATCAAGAATCGAATAGTGAATCATGAATAGAATCATGAATCATGAATGGAATCATGAATCATGAATGGAATCATGAATCAAGAATCGAATAGTGAATCATGAATTCAATCATGAATTGAATAATGAATCATGAATTGAATCATGATTTGAATCATGAATCATGAATCATGAATCTAATCATGAATCATGAATTGAATCATGAATCATGAATCATGAATCATAAATCATGAATCATGAATCGAATCATGATTCATGAATCATGAATTGAATCATAAATCATGAATCGAATCATGAATCAGGAATTAAATCATGAATCATGAATCATGAATCATGAATCGAATCATGAATCATGAATCATGAATTGAATCATGAATCATGAACTGAATCATAATTTGAATCATGTATCATGAATCATGAAATGAATCATGAATCATGAATTGAATCATGAATCATGAATTGAGGATGCATGAAATGAATCATGAATTGAATCATGAATTATGAATCGAATTATGAATCATGAATCGAATCATGAATCATGAATTGAATTATGAATCATGAATCAAATCATGAATCGAATCATGAATCATGAATTGAATCATGAATTGAATCATGAATCATGAAATGAATCATGAATCATGAATCGAATCATGAATCATGAATTGAATCATGAATCATGAATTGAATCATGAATCATGAATTATGAATCTAATCATGAATCATGAATCCTGAATTGAATCATGAATCATGAATTATGAATTAAATCATGAATCAAATCATGAATCATGAATTGAATCATGAATCATGAATTGAATCATGAATTGAATCATGAATCGTGAATCATGAATTGAATCATGAATCATGAACTAAATTATAAATCAAGATTCATGAATCATGAATTTAAATCATGAATCATGAATCATGAATTGAATCATGAATCATGAATCATGAATTGAATCATGAATCATGAATCATGAATTGAATCATGAATCATGAATTATGAATTGAATTATGAATCATGAAACGAATCATGAATCATGAATTAAATCATGAATTGAATCATAATTTATGAATCGAATCATGAATCATGAATCGAATCATGAATCATGAATCATGAATTGAATCATGAATCATGAATCATGAATTAAATCATGAATCAAATCATGAATCATGAATCATGAATTAAATCATGAATCAAATCATGAATCATGAATTAAATCATGAATCATGAAATGAATCATGAATCATGAATTGAATCATGAATTGAATCGTGAATCGTGAATCATGAATTGAATCATGAATCATGAACTAAATCATGAATCAAGATTCATGAATCATGAATTTAAATCATGAATCATGAATCATGAATTGAATCATGAATCATGAATCATGAATTGAATCATGAATCATGAATCATGAATTGAATCATGAATCATGAATTATGAATTGAATTATGAATCATGAAACGAATCATGAATCATGAATTGAATCATGAATTGAATCATAATTTATGAATCGAATCATGAATCATGAATCGAATCATGAATCATGAATCATGAATTGAATCATGAATCATGAATTATGAATGGAATCATGAATCATGAATGGAATCATGAATCATAAATCGAATCATGAATCATGAATTGAATCATGAATTGAATAATGAAACATGAAATGAATCATGATTCATGAATCGAATCATGAATCATGAATTGAATCATGAATCATGAATTGAATCATGAATCATGAAATGAATGATGAATCATGAATTGAATCCATGAATCATGAATTGAATCATGAATCATGAATTGAATCATGAATCATGAATTATGAATCTAATCATGAATCATGAATCATGAATTGAATCATGAATCATGAATCATGAATCATAAATCATGAATCATGAATCGAATCATGATTCATGAATCATGAATTGAATCATAAATCATGAATCGAATCATGAATCAGGAATTAAATCATGAATCATGAATCATGAATCATGAATCATGAATCGAATCATGAATCATGAATCATGAATTGAATCATGAATCATGAATTGAATCATGATTCGAATCATAAATCATGAATCGAATCATGAATCATAATTGAATCATGAATCATGAATTGATGATGCATGAAATGAATCATGAATTGAATCATGAATCATGAATCGAATCATGAATCATGAATCGAATCATGAATCATGAATTGAATCATGAATTATGAATCATGAATCATTGAATCAAATCATGAATCATGAATCATGAATTGAATCATGAATCATGAATTGAATCATGAATTGAATCATGAATCGTGAATCCTGAAATGAATCATGAATTAAATCATGAAATGAATCATGAATCAGGAATTGAATCATAAATCATTAACCATGATTGAATCATGAATCATGAACTAAATCATGAATCAAGAATCATGAATCATGAATCAAATCATGAATCATGAATTGAATCATGAATCATGAATCATGAATTGAATCATGAATCATGAATCATGAATTATGAATTGAATCATGCATCATGAATCATGAATTATGAATTGAATCATGAATCATGAAACAAATCATGAATCATGAATTGAATCATGAATTGAATCATGATTTATGAATCGAATCATGAATCATGAATCGAATCATGAATCATGAATCATGAATTGAATCATGAATCATGAATCATGAATGGAATCATGAATCATGAATCGAATCATAAATCATAAATCGAATCATGAATCATGAATTGAATCATGAAATGAATCATGAATCATGAATCATGAAATAAATCATGAATTGAATCATGAAATGAATAATGAATCATGAAATAAATCATGAATGGAATTATGAATTGAATCATGAATCATGAATTGAATCATGAATCATGAATCATGAATTAAATCATGAATCATAAATCGACTCATGAATCATGAATTAAATCATGAATCTTCAATCAAATCATGAATCATGAATTAAATCATGAATCTTGAATCGAATCATGAATCATGAATTAAATCATGAATCTTCAATTGAATCATGAATCATGAATCGAATCATGAATTAAATCATGGATTGAATCATGAATCATGAAATGAATCATGAATTTAATCATGAAATGAATTATGAATCATTAATTGAATCATGAATCATGAATCCTGAATCTTAATTTGAATCATAAATCATGAATCATGAATTGAATCATGAATCATGAACTGAATCATAAATTGAATCAGGAATCAGGAATCATGAAATGAATGATGAATCATGAATTGAATCATGAATCATGAATCGAATCATGAATCATGATCGAATCATGAATCATGAATTGAATCATTAAATGAATCATGAATTGAATCATGAATCATGAATCGAATCATGAATCTTGAATCATGAATCATGAATCAAATCATGAATCATGAATCATGAATTGAATCATGAATCATGAATTGAATCATGAATTGAATCATGAATCATGAATCATGAAATGAATCATGAATTAAATCATGAAATGAATCATGAATCATGAATTGAATCATAAATCATTAATCATGAATTGAATCATGAATAATAAACTAAATCATGAATTGAATCATGAATCATGAATCATAAATCATGAATTGAATCATGAATTGAATCATGATTTATGAATCGAATCATGAATCATGAATCGAATCATGAATCATGAATCATGAATTGAATCATGAATCAAAAATCATAAATGGAATCATGAATCATGAATCGAATCATGAATCAAGAATCGAATAATGAATCATGAATTGAATAATGAATCATGAAACGAATCATGAATCATGAATTGAATCATGAATCATGAATTGAATCATGAATCATGAATTGAATCATGAATCATGAATCAAATCATGAATCGAATCATGAATCATGAATTGATCCATGAATTGAATCATGAATCATGAATCATGAATCGAATCATGAATCATGAATTGAATCATGAATCATGAATCATGAATTGAATCATGAATCATGAATCATAAATCATAAATCATGAATCATGAATCGAATCATGAATCATAAATCATGAATTGAATCATAAATCATGAATCAAATCTTGAATCAGGAATTAAATCATGAATCATGAATCATGAATCGAATCATGAATCATGAATCATGAATTGAATCATGAATCATGAACTGAATCATAATTTGAATCATGAATCATGAATCATGAATTGAATCATGAATTGAATCATAAATCATGAATCGAATCATGAATCATGAATTAAATCATGAATCATGACGTGATGATGCATGAAATGAATCATGAATTGAATCATGAATCTTGAAACGAATCATGAATCGAATCATGAATCATGAATTGAATCATGAATTATGAATCATAAATCATTAATCAAATTATGAATCATGAATCATGAATTGAATCATGAATTGAATAATGAATCATGAAATGAATCATAAATCATGAATCGAATCATGAATCATGAATTGAATCATGAATCATGAATCGAATCATGAATCGAATCATGAATCGAATCATGAATCATGAATTGAATCATGAATTGAATCATGAATCCTGAATCAAATCATGAATCATGAATCATTAATTGAATCATGAATCATGAATAATGAATTGAATCATGAATCATGAAACAAATCATGAATCATGAATTGAATCATGAATTGAAACATGATTTATGAATCGAATCATGAATCATGAATCGAATCATGAATCATGAATTGAATCATGAATCATAAATCATAAATGGAATCATGAATCATGAATCGAATCATGAATCAAGAATCGAATAATGAATCATGAATTGAATCATGAATTGAATAATGAATCATGAAATGAATCATGAATCATGAATCGAATCATGAATCATTAATTGAATCATGAATCAAGAATTGAATCATGAATCATGAATCGAATCATGAATCATGAATTGAATCATGAATTGAATCATGAATCATAAATCATGAATCAAATCATGAATCATGAATCATTAATTGAATCATGAATCATGAATAATGAATTGAATCATGAATCATGAAACGAATCATAAATCATGAATTGAATCATGAATTGAATCATGATTTATGAATCGAATCATGAATCATGAATCGAATCATGAATCATGAATCATGAATTGAATCATGAATCAAAAATCATAAATGGAATCATGAATCATGAATCAAATCATGAATCAAGAATCGAATAATGAATCATGAATTGAATAATGAATCATGAAACGAATCATGAATCATGAATTGAATCATGAATCATGAATTGAATCATGAATCATGAATTGAATCATGAATCATGAATCAAATCATGAATCGAATCATGAATCATTAATTGATCCATGAATTGAATCATGAATTATGAATCATGAATCGAATCATGAATCATGAATTGAATCATGAATCATGAATCATGAATTGAATCATGAATCATGAATCATGAATCATAAATCATGAATCATGAATCGAATCATGAATCATAAATCATGAATTGAATCATAAACCATGAATCAAATCTTGAATCAGGAATTAAATCATGAATCATGAATCATGAATCATGAATCGAATCATGAAACATGAATCATGAATTGAATCATGAACTGAATCATAATTTGAATCATGAATCATGAATCATGAATTGAATCATGAATTGAATCATAAATCATGAATCGAATCATGAATCATGAATTAAATCATGAATCATGACGTGATGATGCATGAAATGAATCATGAATTGAATCATGAATCTTGAAACGAATCATGAATCGAATCATGAATCATGAATTGAATCATGAATTATGAATTATGAATCATAAATCATGAATCAAATTATGAATCATGAATCATGAATTGAATCATGAATTGAATCATGAATTGAATCATGAATCGTGAATCATGAAATGAATCATGAATTAAATCATGAAATGAATCATGAATCATGAATTGAATCATAAATCATTAATCATGAATTGAATCATGAATCATGAACTAAATCATGAATCAAGAATCATGAATCATGAATCAAATCATGAATCATGAATTGAATCATGAATCATGAATCATGAATTGAATCATGAATCATGAGTCATGAATTATGAATTGAATCATGAATCATGAAATGAATCATGAATCATGAAATGAATCATGAATCATGAATTGAATCATGAATTGAATCATGATTTATGAATCGAATCATGAATCATGAATCGAATCATGAATCATGAATCATGAATTTAATCATGAATCATGAATGGAATCATGAATCATGAATCGAATCATGAATCATGAATCGAATCATGAATCATGAATTCAATCATGAATCATGAATTGAATCATGAATCATGAATCATGAATTGAATCATGAATCATGAAATAAATCATGAATTGAATCATGAATCATGAATCGAATCATGAATCATGAATCGAATCATGAATCATGAATTGAATCATGAATTGAATAATGAATCATGAAATGAATCATAAATCATGAATCGAATCATGAATCATGAATTGAATCATGAATCATGAATTGAATCATGAATCATGAATCGAATCATGAATTGAATCATGAATCATGAATCATGAATTGAATCATGAATTATGAATCATGAATTGAATCATGAATCTTGAATCGAATCATGAATCATGAATCGAATCATGAATCATGAATTGAATCATGAATTGAATAATGAATCATGAAATGAATCATAAATCATGAATCGAATCATGAATCATGAATTAAATCATGAATCATGAATCGAATCATGAATCGAATCATGAATCGAATCATGAATCATGAATTGAATCATTAATTGAATCATGAATCCTGAATCAAATCATGAATCATGAATCATTAATTGAATCATGAATCATGAATAATGAATTGAATCATGAATCATGAAACAAATCATGAATCATGAATTGAATCATGAATTGAAACATGATTTATGAATCGAATCATGAATCATGAATCAAATCATGAATCATGAATTGAATCATGAATCATAAATCATAAATGGAATCATGAATCATGAATCGAATCATGAATCAAGAATCGAATAATGAATCATGAATTGAATCATGAATTGAATAATGAATCATGAAATGAATCATGAATCATGAATCGAATCATGAATCATTAATTGAATCATGAATCAAGAATTGAATCATGAATCATGAATCGAATCATGAATCGAATCATGAATCATGAATTGAATCATGAATTGAATCATGAATCATGAATCATGAATCAAATCATGAATCATGAATCATTAATTGAATCATGAATCATGAATAATGAATTGAATCATGAATCATGAAACGAATCATAAATCATGACTTGAATCATGAATTGAATCATGATTTATGAATCGAATCATGAATCATGAATCGAATCATGAATCATGAATCATGAATTGAATCATGAATCAAAAATCATAAATGGAATCATGAATCATGAATCGAATCATGAATCAAGAATCGAATAATGAATCATGAATTGAATCATGAATTGAATAATGAATCATGAAACGAATCATGAATCATGAATTGAATCATGAATCATGAATTGAATCATGAATCATGAATTGAATCATGAATCATGAATCAAATCATGAATCGAATCATGAATCATGAATTGATCCATGAATTGAATCATGAATCATGAATCATGAATCATGAATTGAATCATGAATATAATCATGAATCATGAATCATGAATCGAATCATGATTCATGAATTGAATCATGAATTGAATCATGAAATGAATCATGAATCATGAAATGAATCATGAATCATTAATCGAATCATGAATCGTGAATTGAATCATGAATAGAATCATGAATTGAATCATGAATCGAATCATGAACCATGAATCATGAATTGAATTATTAATCATGAATTGAATCATGAATTGAATCATGAATCGTGAATCGAATCATGAATCAGGAATTGAATAATGAATTATGAATCATAAATCATGAATCATGAATCGAATCATGAATCATGAATCATGAATTGAATCATGAATCATGAACTGAATCATGAATTGAATCATGAATCATGAATCATGAAATGAATCATGAATCATGAATTGAATCATGAATCGAATCATGAATCATGAATTGAATCATGAGTCATGCATTGAATCATGAATCATGAATTGAATCATGAAATGAATCATGAATTGAATCATGAATCATGAATCGAATCATAAATCAATTCATGAATCATAAATCATGAAATGAATCATGAATTAAATCATGAAATTAATCATGAATCATGAATTGAATCATGAATCATTAATCATGAATTGAATCATGAATCATGAACTAAATCATGAATTGAATCATGAATCATGAATCATGAAACGAATCATGAATCATGAATCAAATCATGAATCAAGAATCATGAATCATGAGCCATGAATCGAATCATGAATCATGAATCATGAATTGAATCATGAATCATGAATGGAATCATGAATCATGAATGGAATCATGAATCATGAATTGAATCATGAATCATGAATCATGAATCATGAATTGAATCATGAATTGAATCATGAATCATGAATCGAATCATGAATCATGAATCGAATCATGAATTGAATCATAAATCATGAATCATGAATCATTAATTGAATCATGAATCATGAATCGAATCATGAATCATGAATCGAATCATGAATTGAATCATGAATTATGAATCATGAAAAGAATCATGAATCATTAATCGAATCATGAATCATGAATTGAATCATGAATTGAATCATGAATCATGAATCCTGAATCTTAATTTGAATCATAAATCATGAATCATGAATTGAATCATGAATCATGAACTGAATCATAAATTGAATCATGAATCATGAATCATGAAATGAATCATGAATCATGAATTGAATCATGAATCATGAATCATGAATTGAATCATGAATCATGAATCATGAAATGAATCATGAATCGAATCATGAATCATGAATTGAATCATGAATCATGAATTGAATCATTAAATGAATCATGAATTGAATCATGAATCATGAATTGAATCATTAAATGAATCATGAATCATGAATCATGAATCATGAATCATGAATCAAATCATGAATCATGAATCATGAATTGAATCATGAATCATGAATTGAATCATGAATCATGAATTGAATCATGAATTGAATAATGAATCATGAATCATGAATTAAATCATGAAATGAATCATGAATCATGAATTGAATCATAAATAATTAATGATGAATTGAATCATGAATCCTGAACTAAATCATGAATTGAATCATGAATCATGAATCATGAAACGAATAATGAATCATGAATCAAATCATGAATCAAGAATCATGAATCATGAATCATGAATCGAATGATGAATCATGAATCGAATCATGAATCATGAATTGAATCATGAATCATGAATGGAATCATGAATCATGAATCGAATCATGAATTAAATCATGAATTGAATTATGAATCATGAAATGAATCATGAATCATGAATTGAATCATGAATCATGAATCGAATCATGAATAATGAATCATGAATTGAATCATGAATCATGAATTGAATCATGAATCATGAATCATGAATTAAATCATGAATCAAATCATGAATCATGAATCATGAATTGAATCATGAATCATGAATTGAATCATGACTTGAATCATGCATCGTGAATCATGAATTGAATCATGAATCATAAATTAAATCATGAATTGAATCATGAATCATGAACTAAATCATGAATCAAGATTCATGAATCAGGAATTTAAATCATGAATCATGAATCATGAATTGAATCATGAATTATGAATCATGAATTGATACATGAATCATGAATCGAATCATGAATCATGAATCGAATCATGAATCATGAATTGAATCATGAATTGAATAATGAATCATGAAATGAATCATAAATCATGAATCGAATCATGAATCATGAATTGAATCATGAATCATGAATTGAATCATGAATCATGAATTGAATCATGAATCATGAATTGAATCATGAATCGAATCATGAATCGAATCATGAATCATGAATTGAATCATGAATCCTGAATCAAATCATGAATCATGAATCATGAATTGAATCATGAATAATGAATTAAATCATGAATCATGAAACAAATCATGAATCATGAATTGAATCATGAATTGAAACATGATTTATGAATCGAATCATGAATCATGAATCGAATCATGAATCATGAATCGAATCATGAATCAAGAATCGAATAATGAATCATGAATTGAATAATGAATCATGAAATGAATCATGAATCATGAATCGAATCATGAATCATGAATTGAATCATGAATCATGAATTAAATCATGAATCATGAATCGAATCATGAATCGAATCATGAATCATGAATTGAATCATGAATTGAATCATGAATCATGAATCATGAATCAAATCATGAATCATGAATCATTAATTGAATCATGAATCATGAATAATGAATTGAATCATGAATCATGAAACGAATCATAAATCATGAATTGAATCATGAATTGAATCATGATTTATGAATCGAATAATGAATCATGAATCCAATCATGAATCATGAATCATGAATTGAATCATGAATCATAAATCATAAATGGAATCATGAATCATGAATCGAATCATGAATCAAGAATCGAATAATGAATCATGAATTGAATCATGAATTGAATAATGAATCATGAAATGAATCATGAATCATGAATTGAATCATGAATCATGAATTGAATCATGAATCATGAATCGAATCATGAATTGAATCATGAACTAAATCATGAATCAAGATTCATGAATCATGAATTTAAATCATGAATCATGAATTGAATTATGAATCATGAATTGAATCATGAATTATGAATCATGAATTGAATCATGAATCATGAATCGAATCATGAATCATGAATCGAATCATGAATCATGAATTGAATCATGAATTGAATAATGAATCATGAAATGAATCATAAATCATGAATCGAATCATGAATCTTGAATCGAATCATGAATCGAATCATGAATCGAATCATGAATCATGAATTGAATCATGAATTGAATCATGAATCCTGAATCAAATCATGAATCATGAATCATTAATTGAATCATGAATAATGAATTGAATCATGAATCATGAAACAAATCATGAATCATGAATTGAATCATGGATTGAAACATGATTTATGAATCGAATCATGAATCATGAATCGAATCATGAATCATGAATTGAATCATGAATCATAAATCATAAATGGAATCATGAATCATGAATCGAATCATGAATCAAGAATCGAATAATGAATCATGAATTGAATCATGAATTGAATAATGAATCATGAAATGAATCATGAATCATGAATCGAATCATGAATCATTAATTGAATCATGAATCAAGAATTGAATCATGAATCATGAATCGAATCATGAATCGAATCATGAATCATGAATTGAATCATGAATTGAATCATGAATCATGAATCATGAATCAAATCATGAATCATGAATCATTAATTGAATCATGAATCATGAATAATGAATTGAATCATGAATCATGAAACGAATCATAAATCATGAATTGAATCATGAATTGAATCATGATTTATGAATCGAATCATGAATCATGAATCGAATCATGAATCATGAATCATGAATTGAATCATGAATCAAAAATCATAAATGGAATCATGAATCATGAATCGAATCATGAATCAAGAATCGAATAATGAATCATGAATTGAATCATGAATTGAATAATGAATCATGAAACGAATCATGAATCATGAATTGAATCATGAATCATGAATTGAATCATGAATCATGAATTGAATCATGAATCATGAATCAAATCATGAATCGAATCATGAATCATGAATTGATCCATGAATTGAATCATGAATCATGAATCATGAATCGAATCATGAATCATGAATTGAATCATGAATCATGAATCATGAATTGAATCATGAATCATGAATCATGAATCATAAATCATGAATCATGAATCGAATCATGAATCATAAATCATGAATTGAATCATGAATCATAAATCATGAATTGAATCATAAATCATGAATCAAATCTTGAATCAGGAATCGAATCATGAATCATGAATCATGAATCATGAATCGAATCATGAATCATGAATCATGAATTGAATCATGAATCATGAACTGAATCATAATTTGAATCATGAATCATGAATCATGAATTGAATCATGAATTAAATCATAAATCATGAATCGAATCATGAATCATGAATTAAATCATGAATCATGACGTGATGATGCATGAAATGAATCATGAATTGAATCATGAATCTTGAAACGAATCATGAATCGAATCATGAATCATGAATTGAATCATGAATTATGAATTATGAATCATAAATCATGAATCAAATTATGAATTATGAATCATGAATTGAATCATGAATTTAATCATGAATTGAATCATGAATCGTGAATCATGAAATGAATCATGAATTAAATCATGAAATGAATCATGAATCATGAATTGAATCATAAATCATTAATCATGAATTGAATCATGAATCATGAACTAAATCATGAATCAAGAATCATGAATCATGAATCAAATCATGAATCATGAATTGAATCATGAATCATGAATCATGAATTGAATCATGAATCATGAGTCATGAATTATGAATTGAATCATGAATCATGAAATGAATCATGAATCATGAATTGAATCATGAATTGAATCATGATTTATGAATCGAATCATGAATCATGAATCGAATCATGAATTATGAATGGAATCATGAATCATGAATCGAATCATGAATCATGAATCGAATCATGAATCATGAATTCAATCATGAATCATGAATTCAATCATGAATCATAAATCATGAATTGAATCATGAATCATGAAATAAATCATGAATTGAATCATGAATCATGAATCGAATCATGAATCATGAATCGAATCATGAATCATGAATTGAATCATGAATTGAATAATGAATCATGAAATGAATCATAAATCATGAATCGAATCATGAATCATGAATTGAATCATGAATCATGAATTGAATCATGAATCATGAATTGAATCATGAATCATGAATCGAATCATGAATCGAATCATGAATCGAATCATGAATCATGAATTGAATCATGAATTGAATCATGAATCCTGAATCAAATCATGAATCATGAATCATGAATTGAATCATGAATAATGAATTGAATCATGAATCATGAAACAAATCATGAATCATGAATTGAATCATGAATTGAAACATGATTTATGAATCGAATCATGAATCATGAATCGAATCATGAATTGAATCATGAATCATAAATCATAAATGGAATCATGAATCATGAATCGAATCATGAATCAAGAATCGAATAATGAATCATGAATTGAATCATGAATCGAATAATGAATCATGAAATGAATCATGAATCATGAATCGAATCATGAATCATGAATTGAATCATGAATCATGAATTAAATCATGAATCATGAATCGAATCATGAATCGAATCATGAATCATGAATTGAATCATGAATTGAATCATGAATCATGAATCATGAATCAAATCATGAATCATGAATCATTAATTGAATCATGAATCATGAATAATGAATTGAATCATGAATCATGAAACGAATCATAAATCATGAATTGAATCATGAATTGAATCATGATTTATGAATCGAATCATGAATCATGAATCGAATCATGAATCATGAATCATGAATTGAATCATGAATCATAAATCATAAATGGAATCATGAATCATGAATCGAATCATGAATCAAGAATCGAATAATGAATCATGAATTGAATCATGAATTGAATAATGAATCATAAAATGAATCATGAATCATGAATTGAATCATGAATCATGAATTGAATCATGAATCGAATCATGAATTGAATCATGAATCATGAACTAAATCATGAATCAAGATTCATGAATCATGAATTTAAATCATGAATCATGAATTGAATCATGAATCATGAATCATGAATTGAATCATGAATTATGAATCATGAATTGAATCATGAATCATGAATCGAATCATGAATCATGAATTGAATAATGAATCATGAATTGAATCATGAATTGAATCATGAATCCTGAATCAAATCATGAATCATGAATCATGAATTGAATCATGAATAATGAATTGAATCATGAATCATGAAACAAATCATGAATCATGAATTGAATCATGAATTGAAACATGATTTATGAATCGAATCATGAATCATGAATCGAATCATGAATCATGAATTGAATCATGAATCATAAATCATAAATGGAATCATGAATCATGAATCGAATCATGAATCAAGAATCGAATAATGAATCATGAATTGAATCATGAATTGAATAATGAATCATGAAATGAATCATGAATCATGAATCGAATCATGAATCATGAATTGAATCATGAATCATGAATTAAATCATGAATCATGAATCGAATCATGAATCGAATCATGAATCATGAATTGAATCATGAATTGAATCATGAATCATGAATCATGAATCAAATCATGAATCATGAATCATTAATTGAATCATGAATCATGAATAATGAATTGAATCATGAATCATGAAACGAATCATAAATCATGAATTGAATCATGATTTATGAATCGAATCATGAATCATGAATCGAATCATGAATCATGAATCATGAATTGAATCATGAATCATAAATCATAAATGGAATCATGAATCATGAATCGAATCATGAATCAAGAATCGAATAATGAATCATGAATTGAATCATGAATTTAATAATGAATCATGAAATGAATCATGAATCATGATTTGAATCATGAATCATGAATTATGAATCTAATCACGAATCATGAATCATGAATTGAATCATGAATCATGAATCATAAATCATGAATCATGAATCGAATCATGAATCATGAATTGAATCATGAATCATGAATTATGAATGCAATCATGAATCATGAATTGAATAATGAATCATGAATCGAATCATGAATCATGAATTGAATCATGAATTGAATAATGAGTCATGAAATGAATCATGAATCATGAATCGAATCATGATTCATGAATCGAATCATGAATTGAATCATGAATTGAATCATGAATCATGAAATGAATCATGAATCATGAATCGAATCATGAATCATGAATTGAATCATGAATCATGAATTATGAATCTATTCATGAATCATGAATCATGAATTGAATCATGAATCATGAATCATGAATTAAATCATGAATCATAAATTGAATCATGAATTGAATCATTAATCATGAACTAAATCATGAATCAAGATTCATGAATCATGAATTTAAATCATGAATTGAATCATTAATCATGAATCATGAATTGAATCATGAATCATAAATTGAATCATGAATCATGAATTATGAATTGAATTATGAATCATGAAACGAATCATGAAACATGAATCATGAATTGAATTATGAATCATGAATCATGAATCATGAATTGAATTATCAATCATGAAACGAATCATGAATCATGAATCATGAATTGAATTATGAATCATGAATCATGAATCATGAATTGAATCATGAATGGAATCATGATTTTAATCATGAATCATGAATCATGAATCTAATCATGAATCATAAATTGAATCATGAATCATGAATCATGAATCATAAATCATGAATCATGAATCGAATCATGATTCATGAATCATGAATTGAATCATAAATCATGAATCGAATCATGAATCAGGAATTAAATCGTGATTCGAATCATAAATCATGAATCGAATCATGAATCATAAATTGAATCATGAATCATGAATTGAATTATGAATCATGAATCGAATCATGAATCAAATCATGAATCATGAATTGAATCATGAATTGAATCATGAATCATGAAATGAATCATGAATCATGAATCGAATCATGAATCATGAATTGAATCATGAATCATGAATTGAATCATGAATCATGAATTATAAATCTAATCATGAATCATGAATCATGAATTGAATCATTAATCATGAATCATGAATTAAATCTTGAATCAAATCATGAATCATGAATCATGAATTAAATCATGAATCAAATCATGAATCATGAATCATGAATTGAATCATGAATCAAGAATTAAATCATGAATCGTGAATCATGAATTGAATCATGAATCATGAACTAAATCATGAATCAAGATTCATGAATCATGAATTTAAATCATGAATCATGAATCATGAATTGAATCATGAATCATGAATCATGAATTGAATCATGAATCATGAATCATGAATTGAATCATGAATCATGAGTTATGAATTGAATTATGAATCATGAAATGAATCATGAATTGAATCATGAATTGAATCATAATTTATGAATCGAATCATGAATCATGAATCGAATCATGAATCATGAATCATGAATTGAATCATGAATCATGAATTATGAATGGAATCATGAATCATGAATGGAATCATGAATCATAAATCGAATCATGAATCATGAATTGAATCATGAATTGAATAATGAAACATGAAATGAATCATGAATCATGAATCGAATCATGAATCATGAATCGAATCATGAATCATGATTTGAATTATGAATCATAAATCGAATCATGAATCATGAATTGAATCATGAATTGAATAATGAATTGAATCATGAATCATGAATCATGAAATGAATCATGAATCATGAATCGAATCATGAATCATGAATTGAATCATGAATCATGAATTGAATCATGAATCATGAATTATGAATCTAATCATGAATCATGAATCATGAATTGAATCATGAATCATGAATTGAATCATGAATTGAATCATGAATCGTGAATCATGAATTGAATCATGAATCATAAATTGAATCATGAATTGAATCATGAATCATGAACTAAATCATGAATCAAGATTCATGAATCATGAATTTAAATCATGAATTGAATCATGAATCATGAATCATGAATTGAATCATGAATCATGAATTGAATCATGAATCATGAATTATGAATTGAATTATGAATCATGAAACGAATCATGAATCATGAATTGAATCATGAATCATGAATTATGAATTCAATTATGAATCATGAATTGAATCATGAATCATGAATCATGAATCATGAATTGAATCATGAATCATGAATCATGAATGGAATCATGAATCATGAATGGAATCATGAATCAAGAATCGAATAGTGAATCATGAATTGAATCATGAATCATGAATCATGAATGGAATCATGAATCATGAATGGAATCATGAATCAAGAATCGAATAGTGAATCATGAATTCAATCATGAATTGAATAATGAATCATGAATTGAATCATGATTTGAATCATGAATCATAAATCATGAATCGAATCATGAATCAAGAATTGAATCATGAATCATGAATTGAATCATAAATCATGAATTTTGAATCTAATCATGAATCATGAATTGAATCATGAATCATGAATCATGAATCATAAATCATGAATCATGAATCGAATCATGATTCATGAATCATGAATTGAATCATAAATCATGAATCGAATCATGAATCAGGAATTAAATCATGAATCATGAATCATGAATCATGAATCGAATCATGAATCATGAATCATGAATTGAATCATGAATCATGAACTGAATCATAATTTGAATCATGTATCATGAATCATGAAATGAATCATGAATCATGAATTGAATCATGATTCGAATCATAAATTATGAATCGAATCATGAATCATAAATTGAATCATGAATCATGAATTGAGGATGCATGAAATGAATCATGAATTGAATCATGAATTATGAATCGAATTATGAATCATGAATCGAATCATGAATCATGAATTGAATTATGAATCATGAATCGAATCATGAATCGAATCATGAATCATGAATTGAATCATGAATTGAATCATGAATCATGAAATGAATCATGAATCATGAATCGAATCATGAATCATGAATTGAATCATGAATCATGAATTGAATCATGAATCATGAATTATGAATCTAATCATGAATCATGAATCCTGAATTGAATCATGAATCATGAATTATGAATTAAATCATGAATCAAATCATGAATCATGAATTGAATCATGAATCATGAATTGAATCATGAATCGTGAATCATGAATTGAATCATGAATCATGAACTAAATTATAAATCAAGATTCATGAATCATGAATTTAAATCATGAATCATGAATCATGAATTGAATCATGAATCATGAATTGAATCATGAATCATGAATCATGAATTGAATCATGAATCATGAATTATGAATTGAATTATGAATCATGAAACGAATCATGAATCATGAATTAAATCATGAATTGAATCATAATTTATGAATCGAATCATGAATCATGAATCGAATCATGAATCATGAATCATGAATTGAATCATAAATCATGAATCATGAATTAAATCATGAATCAAATCATGAATCATGAATCATGAATTAAATCATGAATCAAATCATGAATCATGAATCATGAATTGAATCATGAATCATGAATTGAATCATGAATCATGAATTGAATCATGAATTGAATCATGAATCGTGAATCATGAATTGAATCATGAATCATGAACTAAATCATGAATCAAGATTCATGAATCATGAATTTAAATCATGAATCATGAATCATGAATTGAATCATGAATCATGAATCATGAATTGAATCATGAATCATGAATCATGAATTGAATCATGAATCATGAATTATGAATTGAATTATGAATCATGAAACGAATCATGAATCATGAATTGAATCATGAATTGAATCATAATTTATGAATCGAATCATGAATCATGAATCGAATCATGAATCATGAATCATGAATTGAATCATGAATCATGAATTATGAATGGAATCATGAATCATGAATGGAATCATGAATCATAAATCGAATCATGAATCATGAATTGAATCATGAATTGAATAATGAAACATGAAATGAATCATGATTCATGAATCGAATCATGAATCATGAATTGAATCATGAATCATGAATTGAATCATGAATCATGAAATGAATGATGAATCATGAATCGAATCATGAATCATGAATTGAATCATGAATCATGAATTGAATTATGAATCATGAATTGAATCATGAATCATGAATTATGATTCTAATCATGAATCATGAATCATGAATTGAATCATGAATCATGAATCATGAATCATAAATCATGAATCATGAATCGAATCATGATTCATGAATCATGAATTGAATCATAAATCATGAATCGAATCATGAATCAGGAATTAAATCATGAATCATGAATCATGAATCATGAATCATGAATCGAATCATGAATCATGAATCATGAATTGAATCATGAATCATGAACTGAATCATAATTTGAATCATGTATCATGAATCATGAAATGAATCATGAATCATGAAATGAATCATGAATCATGAATTGAATCATGATTCGAATCATAAATCATGAATCGAATCATGAATCATAAATTGAATCATGAATCATGAATTGATGATGCATGAAATGAATCATGAATTGAATCATGAATCATGAATCGAATCATGAATCATGAATCGAATCATGAATCATGAATTGAATCATGAATTATGAATCATGAATCATTGAATCAAATCATGAATCATGAATCATGAATTGAATCATGAATCATGAATTGAATCATGAATTGAATCATGAATCGTGAATCCTGAAATGAATCATGAATTAAATCATGAAATGAATCATGAATCAGGAATTGAATCATAAATCATTAACCATGAATTGAATCATGAATCATGAACTAAATCATGAATCAAGAATCATGAATCATGAATCAAATCATGAATCATGAATTGAATCATGAATCATGAATCATGAATTGAATCATGAATCATGAATCATGAATTATGAATTGAATCATGAATCATGAAACAAATCATGAATCATGAATTGAATCATGAATTGAATCATGATTTATGAATCGAATCATGAATCATGAATCGAATCATGAATCATGAATCATGAATTGAATCATGAATCATGAATCATGAATGGAATCATGAATCATGAATCGAATCATAAATCATAAATCGAATCATGAATCATGAATTGAATCATGAAATGAATCATGAATCATGAAATGAATCATGAATCATGAATTGAATCATTAATCATGAATCGAATCATGAATAATGAATCATGAATTGAATCATGAATCATGAATTGAATCATGAATCATGAAATAAATCATGAATTGAATCATGAAATGAATAATGAATCATGAAATAAATCATGAATCGAATTATGAATTGAATCATGAATCATGAATTGAATCATGAATCATGAATCATGAATTAAATCATGAATCATAAATCGACTCATGAATCATGAATTAAATCATGAATCTTCAATCAAATCATGAATCATGAATTAAATCATGAATCTTGAATCGAATCATGAATCATGAATTAAATCATGAATCTTCAATTGAATCATGAATCATGAATCGAATCATGAATTAAATCATGGATTGAATCATGAATCATGAAATGAATCATGAATTTAATCATGAAATGAATTATGAATCATTAATTGAATCATGAATCATGAATCCTGAATCTTAATTTGAATCATAAATCATGAATCATGAATTGAATCATGAATCATGAACTGAATCATAAATTGAATCATGAATCAGGAATCATGAAATGAATGATGAATCATGAATTGAATCATGAATCATGAATCGAATCATGAATCATGAATCGAATCATGAATCATGAATTGAATCATGAATCATGAATTGAATCATTAAATGAATCATGAATTGAATCATGAATCATGAATCGAATCATGAATCTTGAATCATGAATCATGAATCAAATCATGAATCATGAATCATGAATTGAATCATGAATCATGAATTGAATCATGAATTGAATCATGAATCATGAATCATGAAATGAATCATGAATTAAATCAGGAAATGAATCATGAATTATGAATTGAATCATAAATCATTAATCATGAATTGAATCATGAATAATAAACTAAATCATGAATTGAATCATGAATCATGAATCATAAAACGAATCATGAATCACAAATTAAATCATGAATCAAGAATCATGAATCATGAATCATGAATTGAATCATGAATCATGAATCATGAATTGAATCATGAATCATGAATCATAAATCGAATTATGAATTGAATTATGAATTGAATTATGAATCATGAAATGAATCATGAATCATGAATCGAATCATGAATCATGAATTGAATCATGAATCATGATTTGAATCATGAATCATGAATCATGAATTTAATCATAAATCATGAATCGAATCATGAATCATGAATCGAATCATGAATCATGAATGGAATCATGAATCATGAATCGAATCATGAATTGAATCATGAATTGAATTATGAATCATGAAATGAATCATGAATCATGAATTGAATCATGAATCATGAAATGAATGATGAATCATGAATCGAATCATGAATCATGAATTGAATCATGAATCATGAATTGAATCATGAATCATGAATTGAATCATGAATCATGAATTATGAATCTAATCATGAATCATGAATCATGAATTGAATCATGAATCATGAATCATGAATCATAAATCATGAATCATGAATCGAATCATGATTCATGAATCGAATCATGATTCATGAATCATAAATTGAATCATAAATCATGAATCGAATCATGAATCATGAATTGAATCATGAATCATGAATTGAATCATGAATCATGAATTATGAATCTAATCATGAATCATGAATCATGAATTGAATCATGAATCATGAATCATGAATCATAAATCATGAATCATGAATCGAATCATGATTCATGAATCATGAATTGAATCATAAATCATGAATCGAATCATGAATCAGGAATTAAATCATGAATCATGAATCATGAATCATGAATCGAATCATGAATCATGAATCATGAATTGAATCATGAATCATGAACTGAATCATAATTTGAATCATGTATCATGAATCATGAAATGAATCATGAATCATGAAATGAATCATGAATCATGAATTGAATCATGATTCGAATCATAAATCATGAATCGAATCATGAATCATAAATTGAATCATGAATCATGAATTGATGATGCATGAAATGAATCATGAATTGAATCATGAATCATGAATCGAATTATGAATCATGAATCGAATCATGAATCATGAATCGAATCATGAATCATGAATCATGAATTGAATCATGAATTATGAATCATGAATCATTGAATCAAATCATGAATCATGAATCATGAATTGAATCATGAATCATGAATTGAATCATGAATTGAATCATGAATCGTGAATCCTGAAATGAATCATGAATTAAATCATGAAATGAATCATGAATCAGGAATTGAATCATAAATCATTAACCATGAATTGAATCATGAATCATGAACTAAATCATGAATCAAGAATCATGAATCATGAATCAAATCATGAATCATGAATTGAATCATGAATCATGAATCATGAATTGAATCATGAATCATGAATCATGAATTATGAATTGAATCATGCATCATGAATCATGAATTATGAATTGAATCATGAATCATGAAACAAATCATGAATCATGAATTGAATCATGAATTGAATCATGATTTATGAATCGAATCATGAATCATGAATCGAATCATGAATCATGAATCATGAATTGAATTATGAATCATGAATCATGAATGGAATCATGAATCATGAATCGAATCATAAATCATAAATCGAATCATGAATCATGAATTGAATCATGAAATGAATCATGAATCATGAAATGAATCATGAATCATGAATTGAATCATTAATCATGAATCGAATCATGAATAATGAATCATGAATTGAATCATGAATCATGAATTGAATCATGAATCATGAAATAAATCATGAATTGAATCATGAAATGAATAATGAATCATGAAATAAATCATGAATCGAATTATGAATTGAATCATGAATCATGAATTGAATCATGAATCATGAATCATGAATTAAATCATGAATCATAAATCGACTCATGAATCATGAATTAAATCATGAATCTTCAATCAAATCATGAATCATGAATTAAATCATGAATCTTGAATCGAATCATGAATCATGAATTAAATCATGAATCTTCAATTGAATCATGAATCATGAATCGAATCATGAATTAAATCATGGATTGAATCATGAATCATGAAATGAATCATGAATTTAATCATGAAATGAATTATGAATCATTAATTGAATCATGAATCATGAATCCTGAATCTTAATTTGAATCATAAATCATGAATCATGAATTGAATCATGAATCATGAACTGAATCATAAATTGAATCATGAATCAGGAATCATGAAATGAATGATGAATCATGAATTGAATCATGAATCATGAATCGAATCATGAATCATGAATCGAATCATGAATCATGAATTGAATCATGAATCATGAATTGAATCATTAAATGAATCATGAATTGAATCATGAAACATGAATCGAATCATGAATCTTGAATCATGAATCATGAATCAAATCATGAATCATGAATCATGAATTGAATCATGAATCATGAATTGAATCATGAATTGAATCATGAATCATGAATCATGAAATGAATCATGAATTAAATCATGAAATGAATCATGAATCATGAATTGAATCATAAATCATTAATCATGAATTGAATCATGAATAATAAACTAAATCATGAATTGAATCATGAATCATGAATCATAAAACGAATCATGAATCACAAATTAAATCATGAATCAAGAATCATGAATCATGAATCATGAATTGAATCATGAATCATGAATCATGAATTGAATCATGAATCATGAATCATAAATCGAATTATGAATTGAATTATGAATTGAATTAAGAATCATGAAATGAATCATGAATTATGAATTAAATCATAAATCATGAATCGAATCATGAATCATGAATCGAATCATGAATCATGAATTGAATCATGAATCATGATTTGAATCATGAATCATGAATCATGAATCATGAATTTAATCATAAATCATGAATCGAATCATGAATCATGAATCGAATCATGAATCATGAATGGAATCATGAATCATGAATCGAATTATGAATTGAATCATGAATTGAATTATGAATCATGAAATGAATCATGAATCATGAATTGAATCATGAATCATGAAATGAATGATGAATCATGAATCGAATCATGAATCATGAATTGAATCATGAATCATGAATTGAATCATGAATCATGAATTGAATCATGAATCATGAATTATGAATCTAATCATGAATCATGAATCATGAATTGAATCATGAATCATGAATCATGAATCATAAATCATGAATCATGAATCGAATCATGATTCATGAATCGAATCATGATTCATGAATCATAAATTGAATCATAAATCATGAATCGAATCATGAATCAGGAATTATATCATGAATCATGAATCATGAATCATGAATCGAATCATGAATCATGAATCATGAATTGAATCATGAATCATGAACTGAATCATAATTTGAATCATGTATCATGAATCATGAATCAAATCATGAATCAGGAATTAAATCATGAATCATGAATCATGAATCATGAATCAAGAATCATGAATCGAATCATGAATCATGAATCATGAATTGAATCATGAATCATGAACTGAATCATAATTTGAATCATGTATCATGAATCATGAAATGAATCATGAATCATGAAATGAATGATGAATCATGAATTGAATCATGAATCATGAATCGAATCATGAATCATGAATCGAATCATGAATCATGAATTGAATCATGAATCATGAATTGAATCATTAAATGAATCATGAATTGAATCATGAATCATAAATCGAATCATGAATCATGAATCATGAATCATGAATCAAATCATGAACCATGAATCATGAATTGAATCATGAATCATGAATTGAATCATGAATTGAATCATGAATCATGAATCATGAAATGAATCATGAATTAAATCATGAAATGAATCATGAATCATGAATTGAATCATAAATCATTAATCATGAATTGAATCATGAATAATGAACTAAATCATGAATTGAATCATGAATCATGAATCATAAAACGAATCATGAATCACAAATTAAATCATGAATCAAGAATCATGAATCATGAATCATGAATCGAATCATGAATCATGAATCTTGAATTGAATCATGAATCGAATCATGAATCATGAATCGAATTATGAATTGAATCATGAATTGAATTATGAATCATGAAATGAATCATGAATCATGAATTAAATCATAATTCATGAATCTAATCATGAATCATAAATCGAATCATGAATCATGAATTGAATCATGAATCATGATTTGAATCATGAATCATGAATCATGAATTTAATCATAAATCATGAATCGAATCATGAATCATGAATCGAATCATGAATCATGAATCGAATCATGAATCATGAATCGAATCATGAATTGAATCATGAATTGAATTATGAATCATGAAATGAATCATGAATCATGAATTAAATCATAAATCATGAATCGAATCATGAATCATGAACCGAATCATGAATCATGAATTGAATCATGAATCATGAATTGAATCATGAATCATGAATCATGAATCATGAATTTAATAATAATGAATTGAATCATGAATCATGAATCATGAATCGAATCATGAATTATGAATCGAATCATGAATCATGAATTGAATCATGAATCATGAATTGAATCATTAAATGAATCATGAATCATGAATTGAATCATAAATCATTAAGCATGAATTGAATCATGAATCATGAACTAAATCATGAATCAAGAATCATGAATCATGAATCAAATCATGAATCATGAATCATTAATTGAATCATGAATCATGAATTATGAATTGAATCATGAATCATGAAACGAATCATGAATCATGAATTGAATCATGAATTGAATCATGATTTATGAATCGAATCATGAATCATGAATCATGAATTGAATCATGAATCATGAATCATGAATCATGAATTGAATCATGAATCACGAATCATGAATGGAATCATGAATCATGAATGGAATCATGAATCAAGAATCGAATAATGAATCATGAATTGAATCATGAATTGAATAATGAATCATGAAATGAATCATGAATCATGAATCGAATCATGAATCATGAATTGAATCATGAATCATGAATTGAATCATGAATCATGAATCGAATCATGCATCATGAATTGAATCATGATTTGAATCATGAATCATGAATCGAATCATGAAGCATGAATTGAATCATGAATCGAATCATAAATCATGAATTTTGAATCTAATTATGAATCATGAATCATGAATTGAATCATGAATCATGAATCATAAATCATGAATCATGAATCGAATCATGAATCATGAATCGAATCATGAATCATGAATCGAATCATGAATTGAATCATTAATTGAATAATGAATCATGAATTAAATCATAAATCTTCAATTGAATCATGAATCATGAATCGAATCATGAATTGAATCATTAATTGAATAATGAATCATGAATCCTGAATCTTAATTTGAATCATAAATCATGAATCATGAATTGAATCATGAATCATGAACTGAATCATAAATTGAATCATGAATCATGAATCATGAAATGAATGATGAATCATGAATTGAATCATGAATCATGAATCGAATCATGAATCATGAATCGAATCATGAATCATGAATTGAATCATGAATCATGAATTGAATCATTAAATGAATCATGAATTGAATCATGAATCATGAATCGAATCATGAATCATGAATCATGAATCATGAATCAAATCATGAATCATGAATCATGAATTGAATCATGAATCATGAATTGAATCATGAATTGAATCATGAATCATGAATCATGAAATGAATCATGAATTAAATCATGAAATGAATCATGAATCATGAATTGAATCATAAATCATTAAGCATGAATTGAATCATGAATCATGAACTAAATCATGAATCAAGAATCATGAATCATGAATCAAATCATGAATCATGAATCATTAATTGAATCATGAATCATGAATTATGAATTGAATCATGAATCATGAAACGAATCATGAATCATGAATTGAATCATGAATTGAATCATGATTTATGAATCGAATCATGAATCGAATCATGAATCATGAATCATGAATTGAATCATGAATCATGAATCATGAATCATGAATTGAATCATGAATCACGAATCATGAATGGAATCATGAATCATGAATGGAATCATGAATCAAGAATCGAATAATGAATCATGAATTGAATCATGAATTGAATAATGAATCATGAAATGAATCATGAATCATGAATCGAATCATGAATCATGAATTGAATCATGAATCATGAATTGAATCATGAATCATGAATCGAATCATGAATCGAATCATGCATCATGAATTGAATCATGATTTGAATCATGAATCATGAATCATGAATCGAATCATGAAGCATGAATTGAATCATGAATCGAATCATAAATCATGAATTTTGAATCTAATTATGAATCATGAATCATGAATTGAATCATGAATCATGAATCATAAATCATGAATCATGAATCGAATCATGAATCATGAATCATGAATTGAATCATAAATCATGAATCAAATCATGAATCAGGAATTAAATCATGAATCATGAATCATGAATCATGAATCATGAATATAATCATGAATCATGAATCATGAATTGAATCATGAATCATGAACTGAATCATAATTTGAATCATGTATCATGAATCATGAATCGAATCATGAATCAGGAATTATATCATGAATCATGAATCATGAATCATGAATCGAATCATGAATCATGAATCATGAATTGAATCATGAATCATGAACTGAATCATAATTTGAATCATGTATCATGAATCATGAAATGAATCATGAATCATGAAATGAATCATGAATCATGAATTGAATCATGATTCGAATCATAAATCATGAATCGAATCATGAATCATAACTTGAATCATGAATCATGAATTGATGATGCATGAAATGAATCATGAATTGAATCATGAATCATGAATCGAATCATGAATCATGAATCGAATCATGAATCATGAATCGAATCATGAATCATGAATTGAATCATGAATTATGAATCATGAATCATTGAATCAAATCATGAATCATGAATCATGAATTGAATCATGAATCATGAATTGAATCATGAATTGAATCATGAATCGTGAATCCTGAAATGAATCATGAATTAAATCATGAAATGAATCATGAATCATGAATTGAATCATAAATAATTAACCATGAATCAAATCATGAATCATGAAATGAATCATGAATCATGAATTCAATCATGAATCATGAATCATGAATTATGAATTGAATCATGCATCATGAATCATGAATTATGAATTGAATCATGAATCATGAAACAAATCATGAATCATGAATTGAATCATGAATTGAATCATGATTTATGAATCGAATCATGAATCATGAATCGAATCATGAATCATGAATCATGAATTGAATCATGAATCATGAATCATGAATGGAATCATGAATCATGAATTGAATCATGAAATGAATCATGAATCATGAAATGAATCATGAATCATGAATTGAATCATGAATCATGAATCGAATCATGAATAATGAATCATGAATTGAATCATGAATCATGAATTGAATCATGAATCATGAAATAAATCATGAATTGAATCATGAATTGAATAATGAATCATGAAATAAATCATGAATCGAATTATGAATTGAATAATGAATCATGAAATAAATCATGAATCGAATTATGAATTGAATCATGAATCATGAATTGAATCATGAATCATGAATCATTAATTAAATCATGAATCTTCAATCAAATCATGAATCATGAATTAAATCATGAATCTTGAATCGAATCATGAATCATGAATTAAATCATGAATCTTCAATTGAATCATGAATCATGAATCGAATCATGAATTAAATCATGGATTGAATCATGAATCATGAATCATGAAATGAATCATGAATTTATTTATGAAATGAATTATGAATCATTAATTGAATCATGAATCATGAATCGAATCATGAATCATGAATCGAATCATGAATCATGAATTGAATCATGAATCATGAATTGAATGATTAAATGAATCATGAATTGAATCATGAATCATGAATCGAATCATGAATCTTGAATCATGAATCATGAATCAAATCATGAATCATGAATCATGAATTGAATCATGAATCATGAATTGAATCATGAATTGAATCATGAATCATGAAATGAATCATGAATTAAATCATGAAATGAATCATGAATCATGAATTGAATCATAAATCATTAATCATGAATTGAATCATGAATAATGAACTAAATCATGAATTGAATCATGAATCATGAATCATAAAACGAATCATGAATCACAAATTAAATCATGAATCAAGAATCATGAATCATGAATCATGAATCGAATCATGAATCATGAATCATGAATTGAATCATGAATCATGAATCATGAATCATGAATCGAATTATGAATTGAATTATGAATCATGTAATGAATCATGAATCATGAATTAAATCATAAATCATGAATCGAATCATGAATCATGAATCGAATCATGAATCATGAATTGAATCATAAATCATCATTTAAATCATGAATCATGAATTTAATCATAAATCATGAATCGAATCATGAATCATGAATCGAATCATGAATCATGAATCGAATCATGAATCATGAATCGAATCATGAATTGAATTATGAATCATGAAATGAATCATGAATCATGAATTTAATCATGAATCATGAAATGAATGATAAATCATAAATCGAATCATGAATCATGAATTGAATCATGAATCATGAATTGAATCATGAATCATGAATTGAATCATGAATCATGAATTATGAATCTAATCATGAATCATGAATCATGAATTGAATCATGAATCATGAATCATGAATCATAAATCATGAATCATGATTCATGAATCATGAATTGAATCATAAATCATGAATCGAATCATGAATCAGGAATTATATCATGAATCATGAATCATGAATCATGAATCGAATCATGAATCATGAATCATGAATTGAATCATGAATCATGAACTGAATCATAATTTGAATCATGTATCATGAATCATGAATCGAATCATGAATCAGGAATTAAATCATGAATCATGAATCATGAATCATGAATCATGAATCGAATCATGAATCATGAATCATGAATTGAATCATGAATCATGAACTGAATCATAATTTGAATCATGTATCATGAATCATGAAATGAATCATGAATCATGAAATGAATCATGAATCATGAATTGAATCATGATTCGAATCATAAATCATGAATCGAATCATGAATCATAAATTGAATCATGAATCATGAATTGATGATGCATGAAATGAATCATGAATTGAATCATGAATCATGAATCGAATCATGAATCATGAATCGAATCATGAATCATGAATTGATTCATGAATTATGAATCATGAATCATTGAATCAAATCATGAATCATGAATTGAATCATGAATTATGAATCATGAATCATTGAATCAAATCATGAATCATGAATCATGAATTGAATCATGAATCATGAATTGAATCATGAATTGAATCATGAATCGTGAATCCTGAAATGAATCATGAAATAAATCATGAAATGAATCATGAATCATGAATTGAATCATAAATCATTAACCATGAATTGAATCATGAATCATGAACTAAATCATGAATCAAGAATCATGAATCATGAATCAAATCATGAATCATGAATTGAATCATGAATCATGAATCATGAATTGAATCATGAATCATGAATCATGAATTATGAATTGAATCATGCATCATGAATCATGAATTATGAATTGAATCATGAATCATGAAACAAATCATGAATCATGAATTGAATCATGAATTGAATCATGATTTATGAATCGAATCATGAATCATGAATCGAATCATGAATCATGAATCATGAATTGAATCATGAATCATGAATCATGAATGGATTCATGAATCATGAATCGAATCATAAATCATAAATCGAATCATGAATCATGAATTGAATCATGAAATGAATCATGAATCATGAAATGAATCATGAATCATGAATTGAATCATGAATCATGAATCGAATCATGAATAATGAATCATGAATTGAATCATGAATCATGAATTGAATCATGAATCATGAAATAAATCATGAATCATGATATAAATCATGAATTGAATCATGAATTGAATAATGAATCATGAAATAAATCATGAATCGAATCATGAATTGAATCATGAATCATGAATTGAATCATGAATCATGAATTAAATCATGAATCATAAATCGACTCATGAATCATGAATTAAATCATGAATCTTCAATCAAATCATGAATCATGAATTAAATCATGAATCTTGAATCGAATCATGAATCATGAATTAAATCATGAATCTTCAATTGAATCATGAATCATGAATCGAATCATGAATTGAATCATGGATTGAATCATGAATCATGAATCATGAAATGAATCATGAATTTAATCATGAAATGAATTATGAATCATTAATTGAATCATGAATCATGAATCCTGAATCTTAATTTGAATCATAAATCATGAATCATGAATTGAATCATGAATCATGAACTGTATCATAAATTGAATCATGAATCATGAATCATGAAATGAATGATGAATCATGAATTGAATCATGAATCATGAATCGAATCATGAATCATGAATCGAATCATGAATCATGAATTGAATCATGAATCATGAATTGAATCATTAAATGAATCATGAATTGAATCATGAATCGAATCATGAATCATGAATCGAATCATGAATCATGAATCGAATCATGAATCATGAATTGAATCATGAATCATGAATTGAATCATTAAATGAATCATGAATTGAATCATGAATCATGAATCGAATCATGAATCATGAATCATGAATCATGAATCAAATCATGAATCATGAATCATGAATTGAATCATGAATCATGAATTGAATCATGAATTGAATCATGAATCATGAATCATGAAATGAATCATGAATTAAATCATGAAATGAATCATGAATCATGAATTGAATCATAAATCATTAATCATGAATTGAATCATGAATAATGAACTAAATCATGAATTGAATCATGAATCATGAATCATAAAACGAATCATGAATCACAAATTAAATCATGAATCAAGAATCATGAATCATGAATCATGAATCGAATCATGAATCATGAATCATGAATTGAATCATGAATCGAATCATGAATCATGAATCGAATTATGAATTGAATCATGAATTGAATTATGAATCATGAAATGAATCATGAATCATGAATTAAATCATAAATCATGAATCGAATCATGAATCATGAATCGAATCATGAATCATGAATTGAATCATGAATCATGAATCGAATCATGAATTGAATCATGAATTGAATTATGAATCATGAAATGAATCATGAATCATGAATTAAATCATAAATCATGAATCGAATCATGAATCATGAATCATGAATCATGAATCATGAATCATGAATTGAATCATGAATCATGAATTGAATCATGAATCATGAATCATGAATTTAATAATAATGAATTGAATCATGAATCATGAATCATGAATCGAATCATGAATTATGAATCGAATCATGAATCATGAATCATGAATTGAATCATTAAATGAATCATGAATCATGAATTGAATCATAAATCATTAAGCATGAATTGAATCATGAATCATAAACTAAATCATGAATCAAGAATCATGAATCATGAATCAAATCATGAATCATGAATCATGAATCATGAATCATGAATCATTAATTGAATCATGAATCATGAATTATGAATTGAATCATGAATCATGAAACGAATCATGAATCATGAATTGAATCATGATTGAATCATGATTTATGAATCGAATCATGAATCATGAATCGAATCATGAATCATGAATCATGAATTGAATCATGAATCATGAATCATGAATCATGAATTGAATCATGAATCACGAATCATGAATGGAATCATGAATCATGAAATGAAACATGAATCATGAATCGAATCATGAATCATGAATTGAATCATGAATCATGAATTGAATCATGAATCATGAATCGAATCATGAATCGAATCATGCATCATGAATTGAATCATGATTTGAATCATGAATCATGAATCATGAATCAAATCATGAAGCATGAATTGAATCATGAATCGAATCATAAATTATGAATTTTGAATCTAATCATGAATCATGAATCATGAATTGAATCATGAATCATGAATTGAATCATAAATCATGAATCAAATCATGAATCAGGAATTAAATCATGAATCATGAATCATGAATCATGAATCATGAATCAAATCATGAATCATGAATCATGAATTGAATCATGAATCATGAACTGAATCATAATTTGAATCATGAATCATGAAATGAATCATGAATCATGAATTGAATCATGAATTGAATCATAAATCATGAATCGAATCATGAATCATGAATTGAATCATGAATCATGACTTGATGATGCATGAAATGAATCATGAATTGAATCATGAATCATGAAACGAATCATGAATCAAATCATGAATCATGAATTGAATCATGAATTATGAATCATGAATCATGAATCAAATTATGAATCTTGAATCATGAATTGAATCATGAATCATGAATTCAATCATGAATTGAATCATGAATTGTGAATCATGAAATGAATCATGCATTAAATCATGAAATGAATCATGAATCATGAATTGAATCATAAATCATTAATCATGAATTGAATCATGAATCATGAATCATGAATTGAATCATGAATCAAATCATGAATCGTGAATCATGAATCATGAATCAAGAATCATGAACTGAATCATAATTTGAATCATGAATCATGAAATGAATCATGAATCATGAATTGAATCATGAATTGAATCATAAATCATGAATCGAATCATGAATCATGAATTGAATCATGAATCATGACTTGATGATGCATGAAATGAATCATGAATTGAATCATGAATCATGAAACGAATCATGAATCAAATCATGAATCATGAATTGAATCATGAATTGAATCAAGAATCGTGAATCATGAAATAAATCATTAATTAAATCATTAAATGAATCATGAATCATGAATTGAATCATAAATCATTAAGCATGAATTGAATCATGAATCATGAACTAAATCATGAATCAAGAATCATGAATCATGAATCAAGAATCATGAATCATGAATCAAATCATGAATCATGAATCATGAATCATTAATTGAATCATGAATCATGAATTGAATCATGAATTGAATCATGATTTATGAATCGAATCATGAATCATGAATCAAATCATGAATCATGAATCATGAATTGAATCATGAATCATGAATTATGAATCATGAATCATGAATCACGAATCATGAATGGAATCATGAATCATGAATGGAATCATGAATCAAGAATCGAATAATGAATCATGAATTGAATCATGAATTGAATAATGAATCATGAAATGAATCATGAATCATGAATCGAATCATGAATCATGAATCGAATCATGAATCATGAATTGATTCATGAATTATGAATCATGAATCATTGAATCAAATCATGAATCATGAATTGAATCATGAATTATGAATCATGAATCATTGAATCAAATCATGAATCATGAATCATGAATTGAATCATGAATCATGAATTGAATCATGAATTGAATCATGAATCGTGAATCCTGAAATGAATCATGAAATAAATCATGAAATGAATCATGAATCATGAATTGAATCATAAATCATTAACCATGAATTGAATCATGAATCATGAACTAAATCATGAATCAAGAATCATGAATCATGAATCAAATCATGAATCATGAATTGAATCATGAATCATGAATCATGAATTGAATCATGAATCATGAATCATGAATTATGAATTGAATCATGCATCATGAATCATGAATTATGAATTGAATCATGAATCATGAAACAAATCATGAATCATGAATTGAATCATGAATTGAATCATGATTTATGAATCGAATCATGAATCATGAATCGAATCATGAATCATGAATCATGAATTGAATCATGAATCATGAATCATGAATGGATTCATGAATCATGAATCGAATCATAAATCATAAATCGAATCATGAATCATGAATTGAATCATGAAATGAATCATGAATCATGAAATGAATCATGAATCATGAATTGAATCATGAATCATGAATTGAATCATGAATCATGAAATAAATCATGAATCATGATATAAATCATGAATTGAATCATGAATTGAATAATGAATCATGAAATAAATCATGAATCGAATCATGAATTGAATCATGAATCATGAATTGAATCATGAATCATGAATTAAATCATGAATCATAAATCGACTCATGAATCATGAATTAAATCATGAATCTTCAATCAAATCATGAATCATGAATTAAATCATGAATCTTGAATCGAATCATGAATCATGAATTAAATCATGAATCTTCAATTGAATCATGAATCATGAATCGAATCATGAATTGAATCATGGATTGAATCATGAATCATGAATCATGAAATGAATCATGAATTTAATCATGAAATGAATTATGAATCATTAATTGAATCATGAATCATGAATCCTGAATCTTAATTTGAATCATAAATCATGAATCATGAATTGAATCATGAATCATGAACTGTATCATAAATTGAATCATGAATCATGAATCATGAAATGAATGATGAATCATGAATTGAATCATGAATCATGAATCGAATCATGAATCATGAATCGAATCATGAATCATGAATTGAATCATGAATCATGAATTGAATCATTAAATGAATCATGAATTGAATCATGAATCGAATCATGAATCATGAATCGAATCATGAATCATGAATCGAATCATGAATCATGAATTGAATCATGAATCATGAATTGAATCATTAAATGAATCATGAATTGAATCATGAATCATGAATCGAATCATGAATCATGAATCATGAATCATGAATCAAATCATGAATCATGAATCATGAATTGAATCATGAATCATGAATTGAATCATGAATTGAATCATGAATCATGAATCATGAAATGAATCATGAATTAAATCATGAAATGAATCATGAATCATGAATTGAATCATAAATCATTAATCATGAATTGAATCATGAATAATGAACTAAATCATGAATTGAATCATGAATCATGAATCATAAAACGAATCATGAATCACAAATTAAATCATGAATCAAGAATCATGAATCATGAATCATGAATCGAATCATGAATCATGAATCATGAATTGAATCATGAATCGAATCATGAATCATGAATCGAATTATGAATTGAATCATGAATTGAATTATGAATCATGAAATGAATCATGAATCATGAATTAAATCATAAATCATGAATTGAATCATGAATCATGAATCGAATCATGAATCATGAATTGAATCATGAATCATGAATCGAATCATGAATTGAATCATGAATTGAATTATGAATCATGAAATGAATCATGAATCATGAATTAAATCATAAATCATGAATCGAATCATGAATCATGAATCATGAATCATGAATCATGAATCATGAATTGAATCATGAATCATGAATTGAATCATGAATCATGAATCATGAATTTAATAATAATGAATTGAATCATGAATCATGAATCATGAATCGAATCATGAATTATGAATCGAATCATGAATCATGAATCATGAATTGAATCATTAAATGAATCATGAATCATGAATTGAATCATAAATCATTAAGCATGAATTGAATCATGAATCATAAACTAAATCATGAATCAAGAATCATGAATCATGAATCAAATCATGAATCATGAATCATGAATCATGAATCATGAATCATTAATTGAATCATGAATCATGAATTATGAATTGAATCATGAATCATGAAACGAATCATGAATCATGAATTGAATCATGAATTGAATCATGATTTATGAATCGAATCATGAATCATGAATCGAATCATGAATCATGAATCATGAATTGAATCATGAATCATGAATCATGAATCATGAATTGAATCATGAATCACGAATCATGAATGGAATCATGAATCATGAAATGAAACATGAATCATGAATCGAATCATGAATCATGAATTGAATCATGAATCATGAATTGAATCATGAATCATGAATCGAATCATGAATCGAATCATGCATCATGAATTGAATCATGATTTGAATCATGAATCATGAATCATGAATCAAATCATGAAGCATGAATTGAATCATGAATCGAATCATAAATCATGAATTTTGAATCTAATCATGAATCATGAATCATGAATTGAATCATGAATCATGAATCATGAATTGAATCATAAATCATGAATCAAATCATGAATCAGGAATTAAATCATGAATCATGAATCATGAATCATGAATCATGAATCAAATCATGAATCATGAATCATGAATTGAATCATGAATCATGAACTGAATCATAATTTGAATCATGAATCATGAAATGAATCATGAATCATGAATTGAATCATGAATTGAATCATAAATCATGAATCGAATCATGAATCATGAATTGAATCATGAATCATGACTTGATGATGCATGAAATGAATCATGAATTGAATCATGAATCATGAAACGAATCATGAATCAAATCATGAATCATGAATTGAATCATGAATTATGAATCATGAATCATGAATCAAATTATGAATCTTGAATCATGAATTGAATCATGAATCATGAATTCAATCATGAATTGAATCATGAATTGTGAATCATGAAATGAATCATGCATTAAATCATGAAATGAATCATGAATCATGAATTGAATCATAAATCATTAATCATGAATTGAATCATGAATCATGAATCATGAATTGAATCATGAATCAAATCATGAATCGTGAATCATGAATCAAGAATCATGAACTGAATCATAATTTGAATCATGAATCATGAAATGAATCATGAATCATGAATTGAATCATGAATTGAATCATAAATCATGAATCGAATCATGAATCATGAATTGAATCATGAATCATGACTTGATGATGCATGAAATGAATCATGAATTGAATCATGAATCATGAAACGAATCATGAATCAAATCATGAATCATGAATTGAATCATGAATTGAATCAAGAATCGTGAATCATGAAATAAATCATTAATTAAATCATTAAATGAATCATGAATCATGAATTGAATCATAAATCATTAAGCATGAATTGAATCATGAATCATGAACTAAATCATGAATCAAGAATCATGAATCATGAATCAAGAATCATGAATCATGAATCAAATCATGAATCATGAATCATGAATCATTAATTGAATCATGAATCATGAATTGAATCATGAATTGAATCATGATTTATGAATCGAATCATGAATCATGAATCAAATCATGAATCATGAATCATGAATTGAATCATGAATCATGAATTATGAATCATGAATCATGAATCACGAATCATGAATGGAATCATGAATCATGAATGGAATCATGAATCAAGAATCGAATAATGAATCATGAATTGAATCATGAATTGAATAATGAATCATGAAATGAATCATGAATCATGAATCGAATCATGAATCATGAATTGAATCATGAATCATGAATTGAATCATGAATCATGAATCGAATCATGAATCGAATCATGCATCATGAATTGAATCATGATTTGAATCATGAATCATGAATCATGAATCGAATCATAAATCATGAATTTTGAATCTAATCATGAATCATGAATCATGAATTGATTCATGAATCATGAATCATAAATCATGAATCATGAATCGAATCATGAATCATGAATCATGAATTGAATCATAAATCATGAATCAAATCATGAATCAGGAATTAAATCATGAATCATGAATCATGAATCGAATCATGAATCATGAATCATGAATTGAATCATGATTTATGAACTGAATCATAATTTGAATCATGAATCATGAATCATGAAATGAATCATGAATCATGAATCATGAATTGAATCATGAATTGAATCATAAATCGTGAATCGAATCATGAATCATGAATTGAATCATGAATCATGACTTGATGATGCATGAAATGAATCATGAATTGAATCATGAATCATGAAACGAATCATGAATCAAATCATGAATCATGAATTGAATCATGAATCAAATTATGAATCTTGAATCATGAATTGAATCATGAATCATGAATTCAATCATGAATTGAATCATGAATTGTGAATCATGAAATGAATCATGCATTAAATCATGAAATGAATCATGAATCATGAATTGAATCATAAATCATTAATCATGAATTGAATCATGAATCATGAACTAAATCATGAATTGAATCATGAATTGAATCATGAATTGTGAATCATGAAATTAATCATGCATTACATCATGAAATGAATCATGAATCATGAATTGAATCATAAATCATTAATCATGAATTGAATCATGAATCATGAACTAAATCATGAATCAAGAATCATGAATCATGAATCAAATCATGAATCATGAATTGAATCATGAATCATTAATCATGAATTGAATCATGAATTGAATCATGAATCATTAATCATGAATTGAATCATGAATCATGAGTCATGAATTATGAATTGAATCATGAATCATGAAACGAATCATGAATCATGAATTGAATCATGAATTGAATCATGATTTATGAATCGAATCATGAATCATGAATTTAATCATGAATCATGAATTGAATCATGAATCATGAATGGAATCATGAATCATGAATCGAATCATGAATCATGAATCGAATCATGAATCATGAATTGAATCATGAATTGAATAATGAATCATGAAATTAATCATGAATCATGAATTGAATCATGAATCATGAATTGAATCATGAATCATGAATCATGAATTGAATCATGAATCATGAAATAAATCATGAATTGAATAATGAATTGAATCATGAATCATGAATTAAATCATGAATTGAATCATGAATTGAATCATGAATCATGAATTAAATCATGAATCATGAATCATGAATTGAATCATAAATCATGATTTGAATCATTAATCATGAATCATGAATTAAATCATGAATCAAACCATGAATCATGAATCATGAATTGAATCATGAATTGAATCATGAATTGAATCATGAATTGAATCATGAATTGAATCATGAATCGTGAATCATGAATTGAATCATGAATCATGAATTGAATCATGAACTAAATCATGAATCAAGATTCATGAATCATGAATTTAAATCATGAATCATGAATCATGAATTGAATCATGAATCATGAATCATGAATTGAATCATGAATCATGAATCATGAATTGAATCATGAATCATGAATTATGAATTGAATCATGAATCATGAAACGAATCATGAATCATGAATTGAATCATGAATTGAATCATAATTTATTAATCGAATCATGAATCATGAATCATGAATTGCATCATGAATTATGAATTATGAATGGAATCATGATTCATGAATGGAATCATGAATCATGAATGGAATCATGAATCATGAATTGAATCATGAATTGAATAATGAATCATGAAATGAATCATGAATCATGAATCGAATCATGAATCATGAATCGAATCATGAATCATGAATTGAATTATTAATCATGAATCGAATCATGAATCGAATCATGAATCATGAATTGAATCATAATTTGAATCATGAATCATGAATCATGAAATGAATCATGAATCATGAATCATGAATTGAATCATGAATTGTATCATAAATCATGAATCGAATCATGAATCATGAATTGAATCATGAATCATGACTTGATGATGCATGAAATGAATCATGAATTGAATCATGAATCATGAAACGAATCATGAATCAAATCATGAATCATGAATTGAATCATGAATTATGAATCATGAATCATGAATCAAATTATGAATCTTGAATCATGAATTGAATCATGAATCATGAATTCAATCATGAATTGAATCATGAATTGTGATTCATGAAATGAATCATGCATTAAATCATGAAATGAATCATGAATCATGAATTGAATCATAAATCATTAATCATGAATTGAATCATGAATCATGAACTAAATCATGAATTGAATCATGAATCATGAATTGAATCATGAATTGAATCATGAATTGTGAATCATGAAATGAATCATGAATCATGAATTGAATCATGAATTGAATCATGATTTATGAATCGAATCATGAATCATGAATCGAATCATGAATCATGAATTGAATCATGAATCATGAATGGAATCATGAATCATGAATCGAATCATGAATCATGAATCGAATCATGAATCATGAATTGAATCATGAATTGAATAATGAATCATGAAATGAATCATGAATCATGAATTGAATCATGAATCATGAATGGAATCATGAATCATGAATCGAATCATGAATCATGAATCGAATCATGAATCATGAATTGAATCATGAATCATGAATTGAATCATGAATCATGAATCATGAATTGAACCATGAATCATGAAAGAAATCATGAATTGAATCATGAATTGAATCATGAATCATGAATTAAATCATGAATTGAATCATGAATTGAATCATGAATCATGAATTGAATCATGAATCATGAATTGAATCATGAATCATGAATTGAATCATAAATCATGAATTGAATCATGAATCATGAATCATGAATTAAATCATGAATCAAATCATGAATCATGAATCATGAATTGAATCATGAATTGAATCATGAATTGAATCATGAATTGAATCATGAATTGAATCATGAATCGTGAATCATGAATTGAATAATGAATCATGAATTGAATCATGAATTGAATCATGAATTGAATCATGAATTGAATCATGAATTGAATCATGAATCGTGAATCATGAATTGAATAATGAATCATGAATTGAATCATGAATTAAATCATGAATCATGAATTAAATCATGAATCATGAACTAAATCATGAATCAAGATTCATGAATCATGAATTTAAATCATGAATCATGAATCATGAATTAAATCATGAATCATGAATTGAATCATGAATCATGAATCATGAATTGAATCATGAATCATGAATTATGAATTATGAATTGAATCATGAAACATGAAACGAATCATGAATCATGAATTGAATCATGAATCATGAATCGAATCATGAATAATGAATCATGAATTGAATCATGAATCATGAATTGAATCATGAATCATGAAATAAATCATGAATTGAATCATGAATTGAATAATGAATCATGAATCGAATCATGAATTGAATCATGATTCATGAATTGAATCATGAATCATGAATCATGAATTAAATCATGAATCATAAATCGACTCATGAATCATGAATTAAATCATGAATCTTCAATCAAATCATGAATCATGAATTAAATCATGAATCTTGAATCGAATCATGAATCATGAATTAAATCATGAATCTTTAATTGAATCATGAATCATGATTCGAATCATGAATTGAATCATGGATTGAATCATGAATCATGAATCATGAAATGAATCATGAATTTAATCATGAAATGAATTATGAATCATTAATTGAATCATGAATCATGAATCCTGAATCTTAATTTGAATCATAAATCATGAATCATGAATTGAATCATGAATCATGAACTGAATCATAAATTGAATCATGAATCACGAATCATGAAATGAATGATGAATCATGAATTGAATCATGAATCATGAATCGAATCATGAATCATGAATCGAATCATGAATCATGAATTGAATCATGAATCATGAATTGAATCATGAATCATGAATTGAATCATTAAATGAATCATGAATTGAATCATTAATCATGAATCGAATCATGAATCATGAATCATGAATCATGAATCATGAATCAAATCATGAATCATGAATCATGAATTGAATCATAAATCATTAATCATGAATTGAATCATGAATCATGAACTAAATCATGAATTGAATCATGAATCATGAATTGAATCATGAATTGAATCATGAATTGTGAATCATGAAATGAATCATGAATCATGAATTGAATCATGAATTGAATCATGATTTATGAATCGAATCATGAATCATGAATCGAATCATGAATCATGAATTGAATCATGAATCATGAAAGAAATCATGAATTGAATCATGAATTGAATCATGAATCATGAATTAAATCATGAATTGAATCATGAATTGAATCATGAATCATGAATCATGAATTAAATCATGAATCAAATCATGAATCATGAATCATGAATTGAATCATGAATTGAATCATGAATTGAATCATGAATTGAATCATGAATCGTGAATCATGAATTGAATAATGAATCATGAATTGAATCATGAATTAAATCATGAATCATGAATTAAATCATGAATCATGAATTAAATCATGAATCATGAACTAAATCATGAATCAAGATTCATGAATCATGAATTTAAATCATGAATCATGAATCATGAATTGAATCATGAATCATGAATCATGAATTGAATCATGAATCATGAATCATGAATTGAATCATGAATCATGAATCATGAATTATGAATTGAATCATGAATCATGAAACGAATCATGAATCATGAATTGAATCATGAATCATGAATCGAATCATGAATAATGAATCATGAATTGAATCATGAATCATGAATTGAATCATGAATCATGAAATAAATCATGAATTGAATCATGAATTGAATAATGAATCATGAAATAAATCATGAATCGAATCATGAATTGAATCATGATTCATGAATTGAATCATGAATCATGAATCATGAATTAAATCATGAATCATAAATCGACTCATGAATCATGAATTAAATCATGAATCTTCAATCATATCATGAATCATGAATTGAATCATGAATCATGAATCATGAATTAAATCATGAATCATGAATTAAATCATGAATCTTCAATTGAATCATGAATCATGATTCGAATCATGAATTGAATCATGGATTGAATCATGAATCATGAATCATGAAATGAATCATGAATTTAATCATGAAATGAATTATGAATCATTAATTGAATCATGAATCATGAATCCTGAATCTTAATTTGAATCATAAATCATGAATCATGAATTGAATCATGAATCATGAACTGAATCATAAATTGAATCATGAATCATGAATCATGAAATGAATGATGAATCATGAATTGAATCATGAATCATGAATCGAATCATGAATCATGAATCGAATCATGAATCATGAATTGAATCATGAATCATGAATTGAATCATGAATCATGAATTGAATCATGAATTGAATCATGAATCATGAATCATGAAATGAATCATGAATTAAATCATGAAATGAATCATGAATCATGAATTGAATCATAAATCATTAATCATGAATTGAATCATGAATAATGAACTAAATCATGAATTGAATCATGAATCATGAATCATAAAACGAATCATGAATCACAAATTAAATCATGAATCAAGAATCATGAATCATGAATCATGAATCGAATCATGAATCAAGAATCATGAATCATGAATCATGAATCGAATCATGAATCATGAATCATGAATTGAATCATAATTCGAATCATGAATCATGAATCGAATTATGAATTGAATCATGAATTGAATTATGAATCATGAAATGAATCATGAATCATGAATTAAATCATAAATCATGAATCGAATCATGAATCATGAATCGAATCATGAATCATGAATTGAATCATGACTCATGATTTGAATCATGAATCATGAATCATGAATCATGAATTTAATCATAAATCATAACTCGAATCATGAATCATGAATCGAATCATGAATCATGAATGGAATCATGAATCATGAATCGAATCATGAATTGAATCATGAATTGAATTATGAAGCATGAAATGAATCATGAATCATGAATTAAATCATAAATCATGAATCGAATCATGAATCATGAATCGAATCATGAATCATGAATTGAATCATGAATCATGAATCATGAATCATGAATTTAATAATAATGAATTGAATCATGAATCATGAATCATGAATCATGAATCGAATCATGAATTATGAATCGAATCATGAATCATGAATTGAATCATGAATCATGAATTGAATCATTAAATGAATCATGAATTGAATCATGAATCATGTATTGTTGATGCATGAAATGAATCATGACTTGAATCATAAATTATGAATCGAATCATGAATCATGAATTGAATCATGAATCATGAATTGAATCATGAATCATGAATCATGAAATAAATCATTAATTAAATCATTAAATGAATCATGAATTGAATCATAAATCATTAAGCATGAATTGAATCATGAATCATGAACTAAATCATGAATCAAGAATCATGAATCATGAATCAAATCATGAATCATGAATCATGAATCATTAATTGAATCATGAATCATGAATTGAATCATGAATTGAATCATGATTTATGAATCAAATCATGAATCATGAATCGAATCATGAATCATGAATCATGAATTGAATCATGAATCATGAATCATGAATCATGAATTGAATCATGAATCATGAATTGAATCATGAATCATGAATTGAATCATGAATCATGAATCGAATCATGAATCGAATCATGCATCATGAATTGAATCATGATTTGAATCATGAATCATGAATCGAATCATGAATCATGAATTGAATCATGAATCGAATCATAAATCATGAATTTTGAATCTAATCATGAATCATGAATCATGAATTGAATCATGAATCATGAATCATAAATCATGAATCATGAATCGAATCATGAATCATGAATTGAATCATAAATCATGAATCAAATCATGAATCAGGAATTAAATCATGAATCATGAATCATGAAATGAATCATGAATCATGAATCATGAATTGAATCATGAATTGAATCATAAATCATGAATCGAATCATGAATCATGAATTGAATCATGAATCATGACTTGATGATGCATGAAATGAATCATGAATTGAATCATGAATCATGAAACGAATCATGAATCAAATCATGAATCATGAATTGAATCATGAATTGAATCATGAATTATGAATCATGAATCAAATTATGAATCTTGAATCATGAATTGAATCATGAATCATGAATTCAATCATGAATTGAATCATGAATTGTGAATCATGAAATGAATCATGCATTAAATCATGAAATGAATCATGAATCATGAATTGAATCATAAATCATTAATCATGAATTGAATCATGAATCATGAACTAAATCATGAATTGAATCATGAATTGAATCATGAATTGAATCATGAATTGTGAATCATGAAATTAATCATGCATTAAATCATGAAATTAATCATGAATCATGAATTGAATCATAAATCATTAATCATGAATTGAATCATGAATCATGAACTAAATCATGAATCAAGAATCATGAATCATGAATCAAATCATGAATCATGAATTGAATCATGAATCATTAATCATGAATTGAATCATGAATCATGAGTCATGAATTATGAATTGAATCATGAATCATGAAACGAATTATGAATCATGAATTGAATCATGAATTGAATCATGATTTATGAATCGAATCATGAATCATGAATTGAATCATGAATCATGAATTGAATCATGAATCATGAATGGAATCATGAATCATGAATCGAATCATGAATCATGAATCGAATCATGAATCATGAATTGAATCATGAATTGAATAATGAATCATGAAATGAATCATGAATCATGAATTGAATCATGAATCATGAATGGAATCATGAATCATGAATCGAATCATGAATCATGAATTGAATCATGAATCATGAATCATGAATTGAATCATGAATCATGAAATAAATCATGAATTGAATCATGAATTGAATCATGAATCATGAATTAAATCATGAATTGAATCATGAATCATGAATTGAATCATGAATCATGAATTGAATCATGAATCATGAATCATGAATTGAATCATAAATCATGAATTGAATCATGAATCATGAATCATGAATTAAATCATGAATCAAATCATGAATCATGAATGATGAATTGAATCATGAATTGAATCATGAATTGAATCATGAATTGAATCATGAATCGTGAATCATGAATTGAATCATGAATCATGAATTGAATCATGAACTAAATCATGAATCAAGATTCATGAATCATGAATTTAAATCATGAATCATGAATCATGAATTGAATCATAAATCATGAATCATGAATTGAATCATGAATCATGAATCATGAATTGAATCATGAATTATGAATTGAATCATGAATCATGAAACGAATCATGAATCATGAATTGAATCATAATTTATGAATCGAATCATGAATCATGAATCATGAATTGAATCATGAATCATGAATTATGAATGGAATCATGAATCATGAATGGAATCATGAATCATGAATCGAATCATGAATCATGAATTGAATCATGAATTGAATAATGAATCATGAAATGAATCATGAATCATGAATCGAATCATGAATCATGAATCGAATCATGAATCATGAATTGAATTATTAATCATGAATCGAATCATGAATCATGAATTGAATCATAAATTGAATCATGATTCATGAATCATGAAATGAATCATGAATCGTGAATCGAATCATGAATAATGAATCGAATCATGAATAATGAATCGAATCATGAATCATGAATTGAATCATGAATCATGAATTATGAATCTAATCATGAATCATGAATCATGAAATGAATCATGAATCATGAAATGAATCATGAATCATAAATTGAATCATGATTCGAATCATAAATCATGAATCGAATCATGAATTATAAATTGAATCATGAATCATGAATTGATGATGCATGAAATGAATCATGAATTGAATCATGAATCATGAATCGAATCATGAATCATGAATCGAATCATGAATCATGAATTGAATCATGAATTATGAATCATGAATCATGAATCAAATCATGAATCATGAATCATGAATTGAATCATGAATCATGAATTGAATCACGAATTGAATCATGAAATGAATCATGAATCATGAATTGAATCATAAATCATTAATCATGAATTAAATCACGAATCATGAACTAAATCATGAATCAAGAATCATGAATCATGAATCAAATCATGAATCATAAATTGAATCATGAATCATGAATTGAATCATGCATCATGAATCATGAATTATGAATTGAATCATGAATCATGAAATGAATCATGAATCATTAATTGAATCAAGAATTGAATCATGATTTATGAATCAAATCATGAATCATGAATGGAATCATGAATCATGAATCATGAATTGAATCATGAATCATGAATCATGAATGGAATCATGAATCATGAATGGAATCATGAATCATGAATCGAATCATGAATCATGAATTGAATCATAAATTGAATAATGAATCATTAAATGAATCATGAATCATGAATTGAATCATGAATTGAATCATGAATAATGAATCATGAATTGAATCATGAATTAAATCATGAATCATGAATCGAATCATGAATTGAATCATGAATCAAATCATGAATCGAATCATAAATCATGAATCGAATAATGAATCATGAATTGAATCATGAATCATGAATTGAATCATAAATCATTAATCATGAATTGAATCATGAATCATGAACTAAATCATAAATCAAGAATCATGAATCATGAATCAAATCATGAATCATGAATCATGAATTGAATCATGAATCATGAAACGAATCATGAATCATGAATTGAATCATGAATTGAATCATGATTTATGAATCGAATCATGAATCATGATCCGAATCATGAATCATGAATTGAATCATGAATCATGAATTGAAACATGAATCATGAATCATGAATTGAATCATAAATCATGAATCAAATCATGAATCAGGAATTAAATCATGAATCATGAATCATGAATCGAATCATGAATCATGAATCATGAATTGAATCATGAATCATGAACTGAATCATAATTTGAATCATGAATCATGAAATGAATCATGAATCATGAATCATGAATTGAATCATGAATTGAATCATAAATCATGAATCGAATCATGATTCATGAATTGAATCATGAATTATGAATCATGAATCAAATTATGAATCTTGAATCATGAATTGAATCATGAATCATGAATTCAATCATGAATTGAATCATGAATTGTGAATCATGAAATGAATCATGCATTAAATCATGAAATGAATCATGAATCATGAATTGAATCATAAATCATTAATCATGAATTGAATCATGAATCATGAACTAAATCATGAACTGAATCATGAATTGAATCATGAATTGAATCATGAATTGTGAATCATGAAATTAATCATGCATTAAATCATGAAATTAATCATGAATCATGAATTGAATCATAAATCATTAATCATGAATTGAATCATGAATCATGAACTAAATCATGAATCAAGAATCATGAATCATGAATCAAATCATGAATCATGAATTGAATCATGAATCATTAATCATGAATTGAATCATGAATCATGAGTCATGAATTATGAATTGAATCATGAATCATGAAACGAATTATGAATCATGAATTGAATCATGAATTGAATCATGATTTATGAATCGAATCATGAATCATGAATTGAATCATGAATCATGAATTGAATCATGAATCATGAATGGAATCATGAATCATGAATCGAATCATGAATCATGAATCGAATCATGAATCATGAATTGAATCATGAATTGAATAATGAATCATGAAATGAATCATGAATCATGAATTGAATCATGAATCATGAATGGAATCATGAATCATGAATCGAATCATGAATCATGAATTGAATCATGAATCATGAATCATGAATTGAATCATGAATCATGAAATAAATCATGAATTGAATCATGAATTGAATCATGAATCATGAATTAAATCATGAATTGAATTATGAATTGAATCATGATTTATGAATCGAATCATGAATCATGAATTGAATCATGAATCATGAATTGAATCATGAATCATGAATGGAATCATGAATCATGAATCGAATCATGAATCATGAATCGAATCATGAATCATGAATTGAATCATGAATTGAATAATGAATCATGAAATGAATCATGAATCATGAATTGAATCATGAATCATGAATGGAATCATGAATCATGAATCGAATCATGAATCATGAATTGAATCATGAATCATGAATTGAATCATGAATCATGAATCATGAATTGAATCATGAATCATGAAATAAATCATGAATTGAATCATGAATTGAATCATGAATCATGAATTAAATCATGAATTGAATCATGAATTGAATCATGAATCATGAATTGAATCATGAATTGAATCATGAATTGAATCATGAATCATGAATTGAATCATGAATCATGAATCGAATCATGAATCATGAATTGAATCATAAATTGAATCATGAATCATGAATCATGAAATGAATCATGAATCATGAATCGAATCATGAATAATGAATCGAATCATGAATAATGAATCGAATCATGAATCATGAATTGAATCATGAATCATGAATTATGAATCTAATCATGAATCATGAATCATGAAATGAATCATGAATCATGAAATGAATCATGAATCATGAATTGAATCATGATTCGAATCATAAATCATGAATCGAATCATGAATTATAAATTGAATCATGAATCATGAATTGATGATGCATGAAATGAATCATGAATTGAATCATGAATCATGAATCGAATCATGAATCATGAATCGAATCATGAATCATGAATTGAATCATGAATTATGAATCATGAATCATGAATCAAATCATGAATCATGAATCATGAATTGAATCATGAATCATGAATTGAATCACGAATTGAATCATGAAATGAATCATGAATCATGAATTGAATCATAAATCATTAATCATGAATTAAATCACGAATCATGAACTAAATCATGAATCAAGAATCATGAATCATGAATCAAATCATGAATCATAAATTGAATCATGAATCATGAATCATGAATTGAATCATGCATCATGAATCATGAATTATGAATTGAATCATGAATCATGAAATGAATCATGAATCATTAATTGAATCAAGAATTGAATCATGATTTATGAATCAAATCATGAATCATGAATGGAATCATGAATCATGAATCATGAATTGAATCATGAATCATGAATGGAATCATGAATCATGAATGGAATCATGAATCATGAATCGAATTATGAATCATGAATTGAATCATAAATTGAATAATGAATCATTAAATGAATCATGAATCATGAATTGAATCATGAATTGAATCATGAATAATGAATCATGAATTGAATCATGAATTAAATCATGAATCATGAATCGAATCATGAATCTTGAATCGAATCATGAATCATGAATCGAATCATGAATTGAATCATGAATCAAATCATGAATCGAATCATAAATCATGAATCGAATAATGAATCATGAATTGAATCATGAATCATGAATTGAATCATAAATCATTAATCATGAATTGAATCATGAATCATGAACTAAATCATAAATCAAGAATCATGAATCATGAATCAAATCATGAATCATGAATCATGAATTGAATCATGAATCATGAATTGAATCATGAATCATGAATCATGAATCATGAATTGAATCATGAATCATGAAACGAATCATGAATCATGAATTGAATCATGAATTGAATCATGATTTATGAATCGAATCATGAATCATGATCCGAATCATGAATCATGAATTGAATCATGAATCATGAATTGAAACATGAATCATGAATCATGAATTGAATCATAAATCATGAATCAAATCATGAATCAGGAATTAAATCATGAATCATGAATCATGAATCGAATCATGAATCATGAATCATGAATTGAATCATGAATCATGAACTGAATCATAATTTGAATCATGAATCATGAATCATGAAATGAATCATGAATCATGAATCATGAATTGAATCATGAATTGAATCATAAATCATGAATCGAATCACGATTCATGAATTGAATCATGAATCATGACTTGATGATGCATGAAATGAATCATGAATTGAATCATGAATCATGAAACGAATCATGAATCAAATCATGAATCATGAATTGAATCATGAATTGAATCATGAATTATGAATCATGAATCAAATTATGAATCTTGAATCATGAATTGAATCATGAATCATGAATTCAATCATGAATTGAATCATGAATTGTGAATCATGAAATGAATCATGCATTAAATCATGAAATGAATCATGAATCATGAATTGAATCATAAATCATTAATCATGAATTGAATCATGAATCATGAACTAAATCATGAACTGAATCATGAATTGAATCATGAATTGAATCATGAATTGTGAATCATGAAATTAATCATGCATTAAATCATGAAATTAATCATGAAACATGAATTGAATCATAAATCATTAATCATGAATTGAATCATGAATCATGAACTAAATCATGAATCAAGAATCATGAATCATGAATCAAATCATGAATCATGAATTGAATCATGAATCATTAATCATGAATTGAATCATGAATCATGAGTCATGAATTATGAATTGAATCATGAATCATGAAACGAATCATGAATCATGAATTGAATCATGAATTGAATCATGATTTATGAATCGAATCATGAATCATGAATTGAATCATGAATCATGAATTGAATCATGAATCATGAATGGAATCATGAATCATGAATCGAATCATGAATCATGAATCGAATCATGAATCATGAATTGAATCATGAATTGAATAATGAATCATGAAATGAATCATGAATCATGAATTGAATCATGAATCATGAATCGAATCATGAATCATGAATCGAATCATGAATCATGAATTGAATCATGAATCATGAATTGAATCATGAATCATGAATCATGAATTGAATCATGAATCATGAAATAAATCATGAATTGAATCATGAATTGAATCATGAATCATGAATTAAATCATGAATTGAATCATGAATTGAATCATGAATCATGAATTGAATCATGAATCATGAATTGAATCATGAATCATGAATCATGAATTGAATCATAAATCATGAATTGAATCATGAATCATGAATCATGAATTAAATCATGAATCAAATCATGAATCATGAATCATGAATTGAATCATGAATTGAATCATGAATTGAATCATGAATTGAATCATGAATCGTGAATCATGAATTGAATCATGAATCATGAATTGAATCATGAACTAAATCATGAATCAAGATTCATGAATCATGAATTTAAATCATGAATCATGAATCATGAATTGAATCATAAATCATGAATCATGAATTGAATCATGAATCATGAATCATGAATTGAATCATGAATTATGAATTGAATCATGAATCATGAAACGAATCATGAATCATGAATTGAATCATGAATTGAATCATAATTTATGAATCGAATCATGAATCATGAATTGAATCATGAATCATGAATTATGAATGGAATCATGAATCATGAATGGAATCATGAATCATGAATCGAATCATGAATCATGAATTGAATCATGAATTGAATAATGAATCATGAAATGAATCATGAATCATGAATCGAATCATGAATCATGAATCGAATCATGAATCATGAATTGAATTATTAATCATGAATCGAATCATGAATCAAATCATGAATCATGAATTGAATCATAAATTGAATCATGAATCATGAATCATGAAATGAATCATGAATCATGAATCGAATCATGAATAATGAATCGAATCATGAATAATGAATCGAATCATGAATCATGAATTGAATCATGAATCATGAATTATGAATCTAATCATGAATCATGAATCATGAAATGAATCATGAATCATGAAATGAATCATGAATCATGAATTGAATCATGATTCGAATCATAAATCATGAATCGAATCATGAATTATAAATTGAATCATGAATCATGAATTGATGATGCATGAAATGAATCATGAATTGAATCATGAATCATGAATCGAATCATGAATCATGAATCGAATCATGAATCATGAATCGAATCATGAATCATGAATTGAATCATGAATTATGAATCATGAATCATGAATCAAATCATGAATCATGAATCATGAATTGAATCATGAATCATGAATTGAATCACAAATTGAACCATGAAATGAATCATGAATCATGAATTGAATCATAAATCATTAATCATGAATTAAATCACGAATCATGAACTAAATCATGAATCAAGAATCATGAATCATGAATCAAATCATGAATCATAAATTGAATCATGAATCATGAATCATGAATTGAATCATGCATCATGAATCATGAATTATGAATTGAATCATGAATCATGAAATGAATCATGAATCATTAATTGAATCAAGAATTGAATCATGAGTTATGAATCAAATCATGAATCATGAATGGAATCATGAATCATGAATCATGAATTGAATCATGAATCATGAATGGAATCATGAATCATGAATGGAATCATGAATCATGAATCGAATCATGAATCATGAATTGAATCATAAATTGAATAATGAATCATTAAATGAATCATGAATCATGAATTGAATCATGAATTGAATCATGAATCAAATCATGAATCGAATCATAAATCATGAATCGAATAATGAATCATGAATTGAATCATGAATCATAAATTGATGATGCATGAAATGAATCATGAATTGAATCATGAATCATGAATCATGAATCATGAATCATGAATCATGAATTGAATCATGAATCATGAATCATGAATCATGAATCAATTCATGAATCATGAATCATGAATTGAATCATGAATTGAATCATGAATCATGAATCATGAAATGAATCATGAATCATGAATTGAATCATAAATCAAGAATCAAGAATCAAATCATGAATCATGAATCATGAATTGAATCATGAATCATGAATCAAATCATGAATCATGAATCATGAATTGAATCATGAATCATGAATTGAATCATGAATCATGAATCATGAATTATGAATTGAATCATGAATCATGAAACGAATCATGAATCATGAATTGAATCATGAATTGAATCATGATTTATGAATCGAATCATGAATCATGATCCGAATCATGAATCATGAATTGAATCATGAATCATGAATTGAAACATGAATCATGAATCATGAATTGAATCATGAATCATGAAATAAATCATGAATTGAATCATGAATCAAGAAATAAATCATGAATTGAATCATGAATTGAATCATGAATCATGAATTGAATCATGAATCCTGAATCATGAAATGAATCATGAATCATGAAATGAATCATGAATCATGAATTGAATCATGAATCATGAATTGAATCATGAATCATGAATCGAATCATGAATCATGAATTGAATCATGAATCATGAATTGAATCATGAATCATGAATCATGAAATAAATCATGAATTGAATTATGAATTGAATTATGAATTGAATCATAAATCATGAAATAAATCATGAATCGAATCATGAATTGAATAATGAATCATTAATTGAATCATGAATCATGAATCATGAATTAAATCATGAATCATAAATTGACTCATAAATCATGAATTAAATCATGAATCTTGAATCGAATCATGAATCATGAATTAAATCATGAATCTTGAATCGAATCGTGAATCTAATCATAAATCATGAATTGAATCATGAATTGAATCATGAATCATGAATCATGAAATGAATCATGAATTTAATCATGAAATGAATTATGAATCATTAATTGAATCATGAATCATGAATCCTGTATCTCAATTTGAATCATAAATCATGAATCATGAATTGAATCATGAATCATGAACTGAATCATAAATTGAATCATGAATCATGAAATGAATCATGAATCATGAATTGAATCATGAATCATGAATCGAATCATGAATCATGAATCATGAATTGAATAATTAAATGAATCATGAATCGAATCATGAATCATGAATCGAATCATGAATCATGAATTGAATCATATATCATGAATCATGAATCATGAATCCAATCATGAATCATGAATTGAATCATATATCATGAATCATGAATCATGAATCCAATCATGAATCATGAATCATGAATTGAATCATGAATCATGAATTGAATCATGAATTGAATCATGAATCATGAATCATGAAATGAATCATGAATTAAATCATGAAATGAATAATGAATCATGAATTGAATCATAAATCATTAATCATGAATTGAATCATGAATCATGAACTAAATCATTAATTGAATCATGAATCATGAATCATGAAACGAATCATGAATCATGAATCAAATCATGAATAAAGAATCATGAATCATGAGTCATGAATCGAATCATGAATCATGAATTGAATCATGAATCATGAATCATGAATGGAATCATGAATCATGAATGGAATCATGAATTGAATCATTAATTGAATTATGAATCATGAAATAAATCATGAATCATGAATTGAATCATGAATCATGAATTGAATCATGAATCATGAATCATGAATTGAATCATGAATTGAATCATGAATCATGAATCATGAATTGAATCATGAATCATGAATCATGAATTGAATCATGAATCAAATCATGAATCGTGAATCATGAATTGAATCATGAATCATGAATTGAATCATGAATTGAATCATGAATTGAATCATGAATAGTGAATCATGAATTGAATCATGAATCATGAATTGAATCATGAATTGAATCAAGAATCGTGAATCATGAAATAAATCATTAATTAAATCATGAAATGAATCATGAATCATGAAATAAATCATAAATCATTAAGCATGAATTGAATCATGAATCATGAACTAAACCATGAATCAAGAATCATAAATCATGAATCAAATCATGAATCATGAATCATGAATCATTAATTGAATCATGAATCATGAATTATGAATTGAATCATGAATCATGAAATGAATCATGAATCATGAATTGAATCATGAATTGAATCATGATTTATGAATCGAATCATGAATCATGAATCGAATCAAGAATCATGAATCATGAATTGAATCATGAATCATGAATCATGAATCATGAATTGAATCATGAATCATGAATGGAATCATGAATCACGAATGGAATCATGAATCAAGAATCAAATAATGAATCATGAATTGAATCATGAATTGAATAATGAATCATGAAATGAATCATGAATCATGAATCATGAATCATAAATCATGAATCATGAATCGAATCATGAATCATGAATCATGAATTGAATCATAAATCATGAATCAAATCATGAATCAGGAATTAAATCATGAATCATGAATCATGAATCATGAATCGAATCATGAATCATGAAGCATGAATTGAATCATGAATCATGAACTGAATCATAATTTGAATCATGAATCATGAATCATGAAATGAATCATGAATCATAAATTAAATCATGAATTGAATCATAAATCATGAATCGAATCATGAATCATGAATTGAATCATGAATCATGAATTGATGATGCATGAAATGAATCATGAATTGAATCATGAATCATGAAACGAATCATGAATCGAATCATGAATCATGAATTGAATCATGAATTATGAATCATGAATCATGAATCAAATTATGAATCATGAATTGAATCATGAATCATGAATTGAATCATGAATTGTGAATCATGAAATGAATCATGCATTAAATCATGAAATTAATCATGAATCATGAATTGAATCATAAATCATTAATCATGAATTGAATCATGAATCATGAACTAAATCATGAATCAAGAATCATGAATCATGATTCAAATCATGAATCATGAATTGAATCATGAATCATTAATCATGAATTGAATCATGAATCATGAGTCATGAATGATGAATTGAATTATGAATCATGAAACGAATCATGAATCATGAATTGAATCATGAATTGAATCATGATTTATGAATCGAATCATGAATCATGAATCAAATCATGAATCATGAATTGAATCATAAATCATGAATGGAATCATGAATTGAATAATGAATCATGAAATGAATCATGAATCATGAATTGAATCATGAATCATGAATGGAATCATGAATCATGAATCGAATCATGAATCATGAATTGAATCATGAATCATGAATTGAATCATGAATCATGAATCATGAATTGAATCATGAATCATGAAATAAATCATAAATTGAATCATGAATTGAATCATGAATCATGAATTAAATCATGAATTGAATCATGAATCATGAATTGAATCATGAATCATGAATTGAATCATGAATTGAATCATGAATCATGAATTAAATCATGAATTGAATCATGAATCATGAATCATGAATTAAATCATGAATCAAATCATGAATCATGAATCATGAATTGAATCATGAATCATGAATTGAATCATGAATTGAATCATGAATCGTGAATCATGAATTGAATCATAAATCATGAATTGAATCATGAATCATGAATCATGAATTGAATCATGAATCATGAATCATGAATTGAATCATGAATCATGAATCATGAATTATGAATGGAATCATGAATCATGAATCGAATCATGAATCATGAATCGAATCATGAATCATGAATTGAATTATTAATCATGAATCGAATCATGAATCGAATCATGAATTATGAATTGAATCATGAATTGAATCATGAATCATGAATCATGAAATGAATCATGAAACATGAATCGAATCATGAATCATGAATCAAATCATGAATCATGAATTGAATCATGAATCATGAATTATGAATCTAATCATGAATCATGAATCATGAAATGAATCATGAATCATGAAATGAATCATGGATCATGAATTGAATCATGATTTGAATCATAAATCATGAATCGAATCATGAATTATAAATTGAATCATGAATCATGAATTGATGATGCATGAAATGAATCATGAATTGAATCATGAATCATGAATCGTATCATGAATCATGAATCGAATCATGAATCATGAATCGAATCATGAATCATGAATCGAATCATGAATCATGAATTGAATCATGAATCATGAATTCTTTCACGAATTGAATCATGAAATGAATCATGAATCATAAATTGAATCATAAATCATTAATCATGAATTAAATCATGAATCATGAACTAAATCATGAATCAAGAATCATGAATCATGAATCAAATCATGAATCATGAATTGAATCATGAATCATGAATCATGAATTGAATCATGCATCATGAATCATGAATTATGAATTGAATCATGAATCATGAAATGAATCATGAATCATTAATTGAATCAAGAATTGAATCATGATTTATGAATCAAATCATGAATCATGAATCGAATCATGAATCATGAATCATGAATTGAATCATGAATCATGAATCATGAATGGAATCATGAATCATGAATGGAATCATGAATCATGAATCGAATCATGAATCATGAATTGAATCATGAATTGAATAATGAATCATTAAATGAATTATGAATCATGAATTGAATCATGAATCATGAATCGAATCATGAATCATGAATTGAATCATGAATCATGAATTGAATCATGAATCATGAAATAAATCATAAATTGAATCATGAATCATGAATTGAATCATGAATTGAATCATGAATCATGAATTGAATCATGAATCATGAATCATGAAATGAATCATGAAATGAATCATGAATCATGAATTGAATCATGAATCATGAATCGAATCATGAATCATGAATCGAATCATGAATCATGAATTGAATCATGAATCATGAATTGAATCATGAATCATGAATCATGAATTGAATCATGAATCATGAATGGAATCATGAATCATGAATGGAATCATGAATCATGAATCGAATCATGAATCACGAATTGAATCATGAATTGAATAATGAATCATTAAATGAATTATGAATCATGAATTGAATCATGAATCATGAATCGAATCATGAATCATGAATTGAATCATGAATCATGAATTGAATCATGAATCATGAATCATGAATTGAATCATGAATCATGAAATAAATCATAAATTGAATCATGAATCATGAATTGAATCATGAATTGAATCATGAATCATGAATTGAATCATGAATCATGAATCATGAATTGAATCATGAATTAAATCATGAATCATGAATCGAATCATGAATCTTGAATCGAATCATGAATCATGAATCGAATCATGAATTGAATCATGAATCAAATCATGAATCGAATCATAAATCATGAATCGAATCATGAATCATGAATTGAATCATGAATCATGAATTGATGATGCATGAAATGAATCAAGAATTGAATCATGAATTATGAATCGAATCATGAATCATGAATTGAATCATGAATCATGAATCATGAATCATGAATCATGAATCATGAATCAATTCATGAATCATGAATCATGAATTGAATCATGAATTGAATCATGAATCGTGAATCATGAAATGAATCATGAATCATGAATTGAATCATAAATCATTAATCATGAATTGAATCATGAATCATGAACTAAATCATGAATCAAGATTCATGAATCATGAATCAAATCATGAATCATGAATCATGAATTGAATCATGAATCATGAATCATGAATTGAATCATGAATCATGAATTATGAATTGAATCATGAATCATGAAACTAATCATGAATCATGAATTGAATCATGATTTATGAATCGAATCATGATTCATGAACCGAATCATGAATCATGAATTGAATCATGAATCATGAATTGAAACATGAATCATGAATCATGAATTGAATCATGAATCATGAAATAAATCATGAATTGAATCATGAATTGAATCATGAATCATGAAATAAATCATGAATTGAATTATGAATTGAATCATGAATCATGAAATAAATCATGAATCGAATCATGAATTGAATCATGAATCATGAATTGAATCATGAATTATGAATCATGAATTAAATCATGAATCATAAATCGACTCATGAATCATGAATTAAATCATGAATCTTCAATCGAATCATGAATCGAATCATAAATCATGAATTGAATCATGGATTGAATCATGAATCATGAATCATGAAATTAATCATGAATTTAATCATGAAATGAATTATGAATCATTATTTGAATCATGAATCATGAATCCTGAATCTTAATTTGAATCATAAATCATGAATCATGAATTGAATCATGAATCATGAATCGAATCATGAATCAGGAATTAAAGCATGAATCATGAATCATGAATCATGAATCGAATCATGAATCATGAATCATGAATTAAATCATGAATCATGAACTGAATCATGAATCATGACTTGATGATGCATGAAATGAATCATGAATTGAATCATGAATCATGAAACGAATCATGAATCGAATCATGAATCATGAATTGAATCATGAATTATGAATCATGAATCATGAATCAAATTATGAATCATGAATCATGAATTGAATCATGAATCATGAATTGAATCATGAATTGTGAATCATGAAATGAATCATGCATTAAATCATGAAATGAATCATGAATCATGAATTGAATCATAAATCATTAATCATGAATTGAATCATGAATCATGAATTGAATCATAAATCATTAATCATGAATTGAATCATGAATCATGAACTAAATCATGAATCAAGATTCATGAATCATGAATCAAATCATGAATCATGAATCATGAATTGAATCATGAATCATGAATCATGAATTGAATCATGAATCATGAATTATGAATTGAATCATGAATCATGAAACTAATCATGAATCATGAATTGAATCATGATTTATGAATCGAATCATGATTCATGAACCGAATCATGAATCATGAATTGAATCATGAATCATGAATTGAAACATGAATCATGAATCATGAATTGAATCATGAATCATGAAATAAATCATGAATTGAATCATGAATTGAATCATGAATCATGAAATAAATCATGAATTGAATTATGAATTGAATCATGAATCATGAAATAAATCATGAATCGAATCATGAATTGAATCATGAATCATGAATTGAATCATGAATTATGAATCATGAATTAAATCATGAATCATAAATCGACTCATGAATCATGAATTAAATCATGAATCTTCAATCGAATCATGAATCGAATCATAAATCATGAATTGAATCATGGATTGAATCATGAATCATGAATCATGAAATTAATCATGAATTTAATCATGAAATGAATTATGAATCATTATTTGAATCATGAATCATGAATCCTGAATCTTAATTTGAATCATAAATCATGAATCATGAATTGAATCATGAATCATGAATCGAATCATGAATCAGGAATTAAAGCATGAATCATGAATCATGAATCATGAATCGAATCATGAATCATGAATCATGAATTAAATCATGAATCATGAACTGAATCATGAATCATGACTTGATGATGCATGAAATGAATCATGAATTGAATCATGAATCATGAAACGAATCATGAATCGAATCATGAATCATGAATTGAATCATGAATTATGAATCATGAATCATGAATCAAATTATGAATCATGAATCATGAATTGAATCATGAATCATGAATTGAATCATGAATTGTGAATCATGAAATGAATCATGCATTAAATCATGAAATGAATCATGAATCATGAATTGAATCATAAATCATTAATCATGAATTGAATCATGAATCATGAACTAAATCATGAATCAAGAATCATGAATCATGAATCAAGAATCATGAATCATGAATCATGAATTGAATCATAAATCATTAATCATGAATTGAATCATGAATCATGAACTAAATCATGAATCAAGAATCATGAATCATGAATCAAGAATCATGAATCATGAATCATGAATTGAATCATGAATTAAATCATGAATCAAATCATGAATCATGAATCATGAATTGAATCATGAATTAAATCATGAATCAAATCATGAATCATGAATCATGAATTGAATCATGAATCATGAATTGAATCATGAATTGAATCATGAATTGTGAATCATGAATTGAATCATGAATCATGAATTGAATCATGAATTGAATCATGAATCATGAACTAAATCATGAATCAAGATTCATGAATCATGAATTTAAATCATGAATCATGAATCATGAATTGAATCATGAATCATGAATCATGAATTGAATCATGAATCATGAATCATGAATTGAATCATGAATCATGAATCATGAATTATGAATTGAATCATGAATCATGAAACGAATCATGAATCATGAATTGAATCATGAATTGAATCATAATTTATGAATGGAATCATGAATCATGAATCATCAATTGAATCATGAATCATGAATTATGAATGGAATCATGAATCATGAATGGAATCATGAATCATGAATGGAATCATGAATCGAATCATGAATCATGAATTGAATCATGAATTGAATAATGAATCATGAAATGAATCATGAATCGAATCATGAATCATGAATCGAATCATGAATCATGAATTGAATTATGAATCATGAATCGAATCATGAATCATGAATCGAATCATGAATCATGAATTGAATCATGAATCATGAATCATGAATTGAATCATGAATCAAATCATGAATCGTGAACCATGAATTGAATCATGAATCATGAATTGAATCATGAATTAAATCATGAATTGAATCATGAATCGTGAATCATGAATTGAATCATGAATCATGAATTGAATCATGAATTGAATCATGAATCGTGAACCATGAAATAAATCATTAATAATTCATGAAATGAATCATGAATCATGAATTGAATCATAAATCATTAAGCATGAATTGAATCATGAATCATGAACTAAATCATGAATCATGAATCATGAATCGAATCATGAATCATGAATTGAATCATATATCATGAATCATAATTTAAATCAGAATTGAATCATGAATCATTAATCATGAATTGAATCATGAATCATGAACTAAATCATGAATTGAATCATGAATCATGAATCATGAAACGAATCATGAATCATGAATCAAATCATGAATCAAGAATCATGAATCATGAGTCATGAATCGAATCATGAATCATGAATCATGAATTGAATCATGAATCATGAATCATGAATGGAATCATGCATTATGAATCGAATCATGAATCATGAATTGAATCATGAATCATGAATCATGAATCATGAATTGAATCATGAATTGAATCATGAATCATGAATCATGAATTGAATTATGAATCATGATTTAAATCATGAATCATTAATTGAATCATGAATCATGAATCGAATCATGAATCATGAATCGAATCATGAATTGAATCATGAATCATGAATCATGAATCATTAATTGAATCATGAATCATGAATCGAATCATGAATCATGAATCGAATCATGAATTGAATCATGAATTGAATTATTAATCATGAATTGAATCATGAATCGAATCATGAATCAGGAATTGAATCATGAATTATGAATCATGAATCATGAATCATGAATCGAATCATAAATTATGAATCATGAATTGAATCATGAATCATGAACTGAATCATGATTTGAATCATGAATCATGAATCATGAAATGAATCATGAATCATGAATTGAATCATGAATCGAATCATGAATCATGAATCGAATCATGAATCATGCATTGAATCATGAATCATGAATTGAATCATGAATCATGAATCATGAATCGAATCATAAATCATGAATTGAATCATGAATCATGAATCATGAATTGAATCATGAATCATGAATTGAATCATGAATCATGAATCATGAAATGAATCATGAATCATGAATTGAATCATGAATCGAATCATGAATCATGAATCGAATCATGAATCATGAATCGAATCATGAATCATGAATCGAATCATGAATCATGAATTGAATCATGAATCATGAATTGAAACATGAATCATGAATCATGAATTGAATCATGAATCATGAAATAAATCATGAATTGAATCATGAATTGAATCATGAATCATGAAATAAATCATGAATTGAATCATGAATTGAATCATGAATCATGAATTGAATCATGAATCATGAATCATGAAATGAATCATGAATCATGTTTTGAATCATGAATCATGAATCGAATCATGAATCATGAATCGAATCATGAATCATGAATTGAATCATGAATCATGAATCATGAATCATGAATCATGAAATAAATCATGAATTGAATTATGAATTGAATTATGAATTGAATCATGAATCATGAAATAAATCATGAATCGAATCATGAATTGAATCATGAATCATGAATTGAATCATGAATTATGAATCATGAATTAAATCATGAATCATAAATCGACTCATGAATCATGATTTAAATCATGAATCTTCAATCGAATCATGAATCATGAATTAAATCATGAATCTTGAAATGAATCATGAATCGAATCATAAATCATGAATTGAATCATGGATTGAATCATGAATCATGAATCATGAAATGAATCATGAATTTAATCATGAAATGAATTATGAATCATTAATTGAATCATGAATCATGAATCCTGAATCTTAATTTGAATCATAAATCATGAATCATGAATTGAATCATGAATCATGAACTGAATCATAAATTGAATCATGAATCATGAAATGAATCATGAATCATGAATTGAATCATGAATCATGAATCGAATCATGAATCATGAATCGAATCATGAATCATGAATCATGAATTGAATCATTAAATGAATCATGAATTGAATCATGAATCATGAATCCAATCATGAATCATGAATTGAATCATATATCATGAATCATGAATCATGAATCCAATCATGAATCATGAATCATGAATTGAATCATGATTTATGAATTGAATCATGAATTGAATCATGAATCATGAATCATGAAATGAATCATGAATTAAATCATGAAATGAATAATGAATCATGAATTGAATCATAAATCATTAATCATGAATTGAATCATGAATCATGAACTAAATCATTAATTGAATCATGAATCATGAAACGAATCATGAATCATGAATCAAGAATCATGAATCATGAGTCATGAATCGAATCATGAATCATGAATCATGAATTGAATCATGAATCATGAATCATGAATGGAATCATGAATCATGAATCGAATCATGAATTGAATCATGAATTGAATTATGAATCATGAAATAAATCATGAATCATGATATGAATCATGAATCATGAATTGAATCATGAATCATGACTTAAATCATGAATCATTAATTGAATCATGAATCATGAACCGAATCATGAATCATGAATCGAATCATGAATTGAATCATGAATTATGAATCATGAAATGAATCATGAATCATAAATCGAATCATGAATCATGAATTGAATCATGAATTGAATCATGAATCATGAATCATGAATCATGAATTGAATCATGAATCATGATTTAAATCATGAATCATTAATTGAATCATGAATCATGAATCGAATCATGAATTGAATCATGAATTATGAATCATGAAATGAATCATAAATCATTAATCAAATCATGAATCATGAATTGAATCATGAATCGAATCATGAACCATGAATCATGAATTGAATTATGAATCATGAATTGAATCATGAATTGAATCATGAATCATGAATCGAATCATGAATCAGGAATTGAATCATGAATTATGAATCATGAATCATGAATCATGAATCAAATCATAAATCATGAATCATGAATTAAATCATGAATCATGAACTGAATCATGAATTGAATCATGAATCATGAATCATGAAATGAATCATGAATCATGAATTGAATCATGAATCGAATCATGAATCATGAATCGAATCATGAATCATGCATTGAATCATGAATCATGAATTGAATCATGAATCATGAATCGAATCATAAATCATGAATTGAATCATGAATCATGAATTCAATCATGAATTCAATCATGAATCATAAATCATGAAATGAATCATGAATTAAATCATGAAATGAATCATGAATCATGAATTGAATCATAAATCATTAATCATGAATTGAATTATGAATTATGAATTAAATCATGAATTGAATCATAAATCATGAATCATGAAACGAATCATAAATCATGAATCAAATCATGAATCATGAATCAAATCATGAATCATGCATCATGAATTGAATCATGAATCATGAATCATGAATTGAATCATGAATCATGAATCGAATCAGGAATCAGGAATTAAATCATGAATCATGAATCATGAATCATGAATCGAAACATGAATCATGAATCATGAATTGAATCATGAATCATGAACTGAATCATAATTTGAATCATGAATCATGAATCATGAATTGAATCATGAATTGAATCATAAATCATGAATCGAATCATGAATCATGAATTGAATCATGAATCATGACTTGATGATGCATGAAATGAATCATGAATTGAATCATGAATCATGAAACGAATCATGAATCGAATCATGAATCATGAATTGAATCATGAATTATGAATCATGAATCATGAATCAAATTATGAATCATGAATCATGAATTGAATCATGAATCATGAATTGAATCATGAATTGAATCATTAATTGTGAATCATGAAATGAATCATGCATTAAATCATGAAATGAATCATGAATCATGAATTGAATCATAAATCATTAATCATGAATTGAATCATGAATCATGAACTAAATCATGAATCATGAATTGAATCATGAATCATTAATCATGAATTGAATCATGAATTGAATCATGAATCATGAATTGAATCATAAATCATTAATCATGAATTGAATCATGAATCATGAACTAAATCATGAATCATGAATTGAATCACGAATCATTAATCATGAATTGAATCATGAATCATGAGTCATGAATTATGAATTGAATCATGAATCATGAATTGAATCATGAATTGAATCATGATTTATAAATCGAATCATGAATCATGAATCGAATCATGAATCATGAATTGAATCATGAATCATGAATCGAATCATGAATCATGAATCGAATCATGAATCATGAATCAAATCATGAATCATGAATTGAATCATGAATTGAATAATGAATCATGAATGGAATCATGAATCAAATCATGAATCATGAAAAATGAAATGAATCATGAATCATGAATTGAATCATGAATCATGAATCGAATCATGAATCATGAATCGAATCATGAATCATGAATCATGAATTAAATCATGAATTGAATCATGAATTGAATCATGAATCATGAATTGAATCATGAATTGAATCATGAATCATGAATCATGAAATGAATCATGAATTAAATCATGAAATGAATAATGAATCATGAATTGAATCATAAATCATTAATCATGAATTGAATCATGAATCATGAACTAAATCATTAATTGAATCATGAATCATGAATCATGAAACGAATCATGAATCATGAATCAAATCATGAATCAAGAATCATGAATCATGAGTCATGAATCGAATCATGAATCATGAATCATGAATTGAATCATGAATCATGAATTGAATCATGAATCATAAATCATGTATTGAATCATGAATTGAATCATGAATCATGAATCATGAATTGAATTATGAATCATGATTTAAATCATGAATTGAATCATGAATCATGAATCATGAATTGAATTATGAATCATGACTTAAATCATGAATCATTAATTGAATCATGAATCATGAATCGAATCATGAATCATGAATCGAATCATGAATTGAATCATGAATCATGAAATGAATCATGAATTAAATCATGGAATGAATCATAATTCATGAATTGAATCATAAATCATTAATCATGAATTGAATCATGAATCATGAACTAAATCATGAATCAAATCATGAATCAAGAATCATGAATCATGAATCATCATGAATCATGAATTGAATCATGAATCATAATTCATGAATGGAATCATGAATCATGAATCGAATCATGAATTGAATAATGAATCATGAAATGAATCATGAATCATGAATTGAATCATGAATCATGAATGGAATCATGAATCATGAATGGAATCATGAATCATGAATTGAATCATGAATCATGATTTGAATCATGAATTGAATCATGAATCATGAATCATGAATCATGAATTCAATCATGAATCATGAACTAAATCATGAATCATGAATCATGAATTGAATCATGAAGTATGAATCATAAATTATGAATTGAATCATGAATCATGAAACAAATCATGAATCATGAATTGAATCATGAATCATGAATCATAAATTATGAATTGAATCATGAATCATGAAACAAATCATGAATCATAAATTGAATCATGAATCATGTAATATGAATCTAATCATGAATTATGAATCATGAATCGAATCATGAATCATGAATCATGAATTTAATCATGAATCATGAATCCAATCATGATTCAGGAATTAAATCATGAATCATGAATCATTAATCATGAATCATGAATCATGAATCATGAATTGAATCATGAATCATGAATCGAATCATGAATCATAAATCGAATCATGAATCATGAATTGAATCATGAATCATGAATCATGAATTGAATCATGAATTGAATCATGAATCATTAATCATGAATCATGAATTGAATCATAAATCATGATTTGAATCATGAATCATGAATCGAATCATGAATCATGAATTGAATCATGAATTGAATCATGAATCATGAATCATGAAATGAATCATGAATCATTAATCGAATCATGAATCATAATTTGAATCATGAATTGAATCATGAATCAAATCATGAACCATGAATCATGAATTGAATTATGAATCATGAATTGAATCATGAATCAAATCATGAATCATGAATCAACTCATGAATCAGGAATTGAATCATGAATTATGAATCATGAATCATGAATCATGAATCAAATCATGAATCATGAATTGAATTATGAATCATGAACTGAATCATGAATTGAATCCTGAATCATGAATCATGAAACAAATCATGAATCATGAATTGAATCATGAATCATGAATCATAAATTATGAATTGAATCATGAATCATGAAACAAATCATGAATCATGAATTGAATCATGAATCATGAAATATGAATCTAATCATGAATTATGAATCATGAATCGAATCATGAATCATGAATCATGAATTGAATCATGAATCATGAATCGAATCATGAATCGAATCATGATTCAGGAATTAAATCATGAATTATGAATCATGAATTGAATCATGAATCATGAATCGAATCATGAATCATGAATCAAATCATGAATCATGAATTGAATCATGAATCATGAATTGAATCATGAATCATGAATCATGAATCATGAATTGAATCATGAATTGAATCATGAATCATGAATCATGAATCATGAATTGAATCATAAATCATGATTTGAATCATGAATCATTAATTGAATCATGAATCATGAATCGAATCAGTAATCATGAATCGAATCATGAATCATGAATTGAATCATGAATTGAATCATGAATCATGAATCATGAAATGAATCATGAATCATTAATCGAATCATGAATCATGAATTGAATCATGAATTGAATCATGACTCAAATCATGTACCATGAATCATGAATTGAATCATGAAATGAATCATGAATTGAATCATGAATCATGAATCGAATCATAAATCATGAATTGAATCATGAATCATGAATCATGAATTTAATTATGAATCATGAATTCAATCATGAATTGAATCATGAATCATAAATCATGAAATGAATCATGAAATAAATCATGAAATGAATCATGAATCATTAATTGAAATATAAATCATTAATCATGAATCGAATCATGAATCATGAATCATGAATTGAATCATGAATCATGAACTGAATCATGAATTGAATCCTGAATCATGAATCATGAAATGAATCATGAATCATGAATTGAATCATGAATCGAATCATGAATCATGAATCGAATCATGATTCATGCATTGAATCATGAATTATGAATTGAATCATGAAATGAATCATGAATTGAATCATGAATCATGAATCGAATCATAAATCATAAATTGAATCATGAATCATGAATCATGAATTGAATCATGAATCATGAATTGAATCATGAATTGAATCATGAATCATAAATCATGAAATGAATCATGAAATAAATCATTAAATGAATCATGAATCATGAATTGAATCATAAATCATTAATCATGAATCGAATCATAAATCATGAATCAAATCATGAATCAAGAATCATGAAGTATGAATCAAATCATGAATCATGAATCATGAAATGAATCATGAATCATGAATCAAATCATGAATCATGAATTGAATCATGAATCAAGAATTGAATCATGAAGTATGAATCTAATCATGAATCATGAATCATGAATTGAATCATGAATCATGAACTGAATCATGAATTGAATCCTGAATCATGAATGGAATCATGAACCATGAATCATGAATTGAATCATGAATCATGAATTGAATCATGAATCATGAATCGAATCATGAATCAAATCATGAATCATGAATTGAATCATGAATTAAATCATGAATCAAGAATCATTTAATGAATTAAATCATGAAATGAATCATGAATCATGAATCGAATCAGGAATCATGAATCGAATCATGAATCATGAATTGAATCATGAATTGAATCATGAATCATGAATCATGAAATGAATCATGAATCATTAATCGAATCATGAATCATGAATTGAATCAAGAATTGAATCATGAATCAAATCATGTACCATGAATCATGAATTGAATCATGAAATGAATCATGAATTGAATCATGAATCATGAATCGAATCATGAATCATGAATCGAATCATAAATCATGAATTGAATCATGAATCATGAATCATGAATTTAATTATGAATCATGAATTCAATCATGAATTGAATCATGAATCATAAATCATGAAATGAATCATGAAATAAATCATGAAATGAATCATGAATCATTAATTGAAATATAAATCATTAATCATGAATCGAATCATGAATCATGAATCATGAATTAAATCATGAATCATGAACTGAATCATGAATTGAATCCTGAATCATGAATCATGAAATGAATCATGAATCATGAATTGAATCATGAATCGAATCATGAATCATGAATCGAATCATGATTCATGCATTGAATCATGAATTATGAATTGAATCATGAAATGAATCATGAATTGAATCATGAATCATGAATCGAATCATAAATCATGAATTGAATCATGAATCATGATTCATGAATTGAATTATGAATCATGAATTGAATCATGAAATGAATCATGAAATAAATCATTAAATGAATCATGAATCATGAATTGAATCATAAATCATTAATCATGAATTGAATCATGAATCATGAACTAAATCATGAATTGAATCATAAATCATGAATCATGAAACGAATCATAAATCATGAATCAAATCATGAATCAAGAATCATGAAGTATGAATCAAATCATGAATCATGAATCATGAATTGAATCATGAATCATGAATCATGAATTCAATCAAGAATCATGAATCGAATCATGAATCGAATCATGAATCATGAATTGAATCATGAATTGAATCATGAATTGAATCATGAATCATGAAATGAATCATGAATCATGAAATGAATCATGAATCATGAATCAAATCATGAATCATGAATTGAATCATGAATCAAGAATTGAATCATGAATCATAAATTATGAATCTAATCATGAATCATGAATCATGAATTGAATCATGAATCATGAACTGAATCATGAATTGAATCCTGAATCATGAATGGAATCATGAACCATGAATCATGAATTGAATCATGAATCATGAATTGAATCATGAATTATGAATCGAATCATGAATCGAATCATGAATCATGAATTGAATCATGAATTAAATCATGAATCAAGAATCATGAAATGAATTAAATCATGAAATGAATCATGAATCATGAATTGAATCATAAATCATTAATCATGAATTGAATCATGAATCATGAACTAAATCATGAATCAAGAATCATGAATCATGAATCAAATCATGAATCATGAGTCATGAATTGAGTCATGAATCATGAATCATTAATTGAATCATGAATCATGAATCATAAATTATGTATTGAATCATGAATCATGAAACAAATCATGAATCATGAATTGAATCATGAATCATGAATCATAAATTATGAATTGAATCATGAATCATGAATGGAATCATGAATCATGAATCATGAATCATGAATCATGAATGGAATCATGAATCATGAATGGAATCATGAATCATGAATTGAATAATGAATCATGAATCGAATCATGAATCATGAATTGAAACATGAATCATGAATCATGAATTGAATCATGAATCATGAAATAAATCATCAATTGAATCATGAATTGAATCATGAATCATGAAATAAATCATGAATTGAATCATGAATTGAATCATGAATAATGAATTGAATCATGAATCATGAATTGAATCTTGAATCATGAATCGAATCATGAATCATGAATCGAATCATGAATTGAATCATGAATCATGAATTGAATCATGAATCATGAATCATGAATTAAATCATGAATCATAAATCATGAATCATGAATTAAATCATGAATCATAAATCGACTCATGAATCATGAATTAAATCATGAATCTTCAATTGAATCATGAATCATGAATTAAATCATGAATCTTCAATCGAATCATGAATCATAAATCGAATCATGAATCATGAATTGAATCATGGATTGAATCTTGAATCATGAATCATGAATTGAATCATGAATCATGAATTGAATCATGAATTGAATCATGAATCATGAATGGAATCATGAACCATGAATCATGAATTGAATCATGAATCATGAATTGAATCATGAATCATGAATCGAATCATGAATCGAATCATGAATCATGAATTGAATCATGAATTGAATCATGAATCATGAATTATGAATCTAATCATAAATCATGAATCATGAATTGAATCATGAATCATGAATTGAATCATGAATTGAATCATGAATCATGAATGGAATCATGAACCATGAATCATGAATTGAATCATGAATCATGAATTGAATCATGAATCATGAATCATAAATTATGAATTGAATCATGAATCATGAAACAAATCATGAATCATGAATTGAATCATGAATCATGAAATATGAATCTAATCATGAATTATGAATCATGAATCGAATCATGAATCATGAATCATGAATTGAATCATGAATCATGAATCGAATCATGAATCATGAATCGAATCATGATTCAGGAATTAAATCATGAATTATGAATCATGAATCATGAATCATGAATCATGAATTGAATCATGAATCATGAATCGAATCATGAATCATGAATCAAATCATGAATCATGAATTGAATCATGAATCATGAATCATGAATCATGAATTGAATCATGAATTGAATCATGAATCATGAATCATGAATTGAATCATAAATCATGATTTGAATCATAAATTATGAATTGAATCATGAATCATGAAACAAATCATGAATCATGAATTGAATCATGAATCATGAAATATGAATCTAATCATGAATTATGAATCATGAATCGAATCATGAATCATGAATCATGAATTGAATCATGAATCATGAATCGAATCATGAATCATGAATCGAATCATGATTCAGGAATTAAATCATGAATTATGAATCATGAATCATGAATCATGAATTGAATCATGAATCATGAATCGAATCAGGAATCATGAATCGAATCATGAATCATGAATTGAATCATGAATTGAATCATGAATCATGAATCATGAAATGAATCATGAATCATTAATCGAATCATGAATCATGAATTGAATCATGAATTGAATCATGAATCAAATCATGTACCATGAATCATGAATTGAATCATGAAATGAATCATGAATTGAATCATGAATCATGAATTGAATCATAAATCATGAATTGAATCATGAATCATGAATCATGAATTTAATTATGAATCATGAATTCAATCATGAATTGAATCATGAATCATAAATCATGAAATGAATCATGAAATAAATCATTAAATGAATCATGAATCATGAATTGAATCATAAATCATTAATCATGAATCGAATCATGAATCATGAATCATGAATTGAATCATGAATCATGAACTGAATCATGAATTGAATCCTGAATCATGAATCATGAAATGAATCATGAATAATAAATTGAATCATGAATCGAATCATGAATCATGAATCGAATCATGATTCATGCATTGAATCATGAATTATGAATTGAATCATGAAATGAATCATGAATTGAATCATGAATCATGAATCGAATCATAAATCATGAATTGAATCATGAATCATGAATCATGAATTGAATCATGAATCATGAATTGAATCATGAATTGAATTATGAATCATAAATCATGAAATGAATCATGAAATAAAACATTAAATGAATCATGAATCATGAATTGAATCATAAATCATTAATCATGAATTGAATCATGAATCATGAACTAAATCATGAATTGAATCATAAATCATGAATCATGAAACGAATCATAAATCATGAATCAAATCATGAATCAAGAATCATGAAGTATGAATCAAATCATGAATCATGAATCATGAATCATGAATTGAATCATGAATCATGAATCATGAATTCAATCAAGAATCATGAATCGAATCATGAATCGAATCATGAATCATGAATTGAATCATGAATTAAATCATGAATTGAATCATGAATCATGAAATGAATCATGAATCATGAAATGAATCATGAATCATGAAATGAATCATGAATCATGAATCAAATCATGAATCATGAATTGAATCATGAATCAAGAATTGAATCATGAATCATGAATTATAAATCTAATCATGAATCATGAATCATGAATTGAATCATGAATCATGAACTGAATCATGAATTGAATCCTGAATCATGAATGGAATCATGAACCATGAATCATGAATTGAATCATGAATCATGAATTGAATCATGAATCATGAATCGAATCATGAATCATGAATTGAATCATGTATTAAATCATGAATCAAGAATCATGAAATGAATTAAATCATGAAATGAATCATGAATCATGAATTGAATCATAAATCATTAATCATGAATTGAATCATGAATCATGAACTAAATCATGAATCAAGAATCATGAATCATGAATCAAATCATGAATCATGAGTCATGAATTGAGTCATGAATCATGAATCATTAATTGAATCATGAATCATGAATCATAAATTATGTATTGAATCATGAATCATGAAACAAATCATGAATCATGAATTGAATCATGAATCATGAATCATAAATTATGAATTGAATCATGAATCATGAATTGAATCATGAATCATGAATCATGAATCATGAATCATGAATGGAATCATGAATCATGAATCGAATCATGAATCATGAATTGAATAATGAATCATGAAATGAATCATGAATCATGAATTCAATCATGAATAATGAATCGAATCATGAATCATGAATCGAATCATGAATCATGATTTGAATCATGAATCATGAATTGAAACATGAATCATGAATCATGAATTGAATCATGAATCATGAAATAAATCATGAATTGAATCATGAATTGAATCATGAATCATGAAATAAATCATGAATTGAATCATGAATTGAATCATGAATAATGAATTGAATCATGAATCATGAATTGAATCTTGAATCATGAATCGAATCATGAATCATGAATCGAATCATGAATTGAATCATGAATCATGAATTGAATCATGAATCATGAATCATGAATTAAATCATGAATCATAAATCATGAATCATGAATTAAATCATGAATCATAAATCGACTCATGAATCATGAATTAAATCATGAATCTTCAATTGAATCATGAATCATGAATTGAATCATGAATCATGGATTGAATCTTGAATCATGAATCATGAATTGAATCATGAATCATGAATTGAATCATGAATTGAATCATGAATCATGAATGGAATCATGAACCATGAATCATGAATTGAATCATGAATCATGAATTGAATCATGAATTGAATCATGAATCATGAATGGAATCATGAACCATGAATCATGAATTGAATCATGAATCATGAATTGAATCATGAATCATGAATCGAATCATGAAACGAATCATGAATCATGAATTGAATCATGAATTGAATCATGAATCATGAATTATGAATCTAATCATAAATCATGAATCATGAATTGAATCATGAATCATGAATTGAATCATGAATTGAATCATGAATCATGAATGGAATCATGAACCATGAATCATGAATTGAATCATGAATCATGAATTGAATCATGAATCATGAATCGAATCATGAATCGAATCATGAATCGAATCATGAATCGAATCATGAATCGAATCATGAATCGAATCATGAATCATGAATTGAATGATGAATTGAATCATGAATCATGAATCATGAAATGAATCATAAATCATTAATCATGAATTGAATCATAAATCATCAACTAAATCATGAATCAAGAATCATGAATCATGTATCAAATCAAGAATCATGAGTCATGAATCATGAATCATGAATTGAATCATGAATCATGAATCATAAATTATGTATTGAATCATGAATCATGAAACAAATCATGAATCATGATTTGAATCATGAATCATGAATCATGAATCATAAATTATGAATTGAATCATGAATCATGAATCGAATCATGAATCATGAATCATGAATCATGAATCATGAATGGAATGATGAATTGAATCATGAATCAAGAATCATGAAATGAATCATGAATCGAATCATGAATCGAATCATGAATCATGAATTGAATGATGAATTGAATCATGAATCATGAATCATGAAATGAATCATAAATCATTAATCATGAATTGAATCATAAATCATCAACTAAATCATGAATCAAGAATCATGAATCATGTATCAAATCAAGAATCATGAGTCATGAATCATGAATCATGAATTGAATCATGAATCATGAATCATAAATTATGTATTGAATCATGAATCATGAAACAAATCATGAATCATGATTTGAATCATGAATCATGAATCATGAATCATAAATTATGAATTGAATCATGAATCATGAATCGAATCATGAATCATGAATCATGAATCATGAATCATGAATGGAATCATGAATCATGAATGGAATCATGAATCATGAATCGAATCATGAATCATGAATTGAATAATGAATCATGAAATGAATCATGAATCATGAATTGAATCATGAATCATGAATCGAATCATGAATCATGAATCATGAATCGAATCATGAATCATGAATTGAATAATGAATCATGAATTGAAACATGAATCATGAATCATGAATCGAATCATGAATAATGAAATAAATCATGAATTGAATCATGAATTGAGTCATGAATCATGAAATAAATCATGAATTGAATCATGAATTGAATCATGAATCATGAATTGAATCATGAATCATGAATCGAATCATGAATCATGAATTGAATCATGAATCATGAATTGAATCATGAATCATGAATTAAATCATGAATCATAAATCGACTCATGAATCACGAATTAAATCATGAAATGAATCATGAATCATGAATTAAATCATGAAATGAATCATGAATCATGAATTGAATCATAAATCATTAATCATGAATTGAATCATGAATCATGAACTAAATCATGAATCAAGAATCATGAATCATGAATCAAATCATGAATCGTGAATCATGAATTGAGTCATGAATTATGAATCATGAATTGAATCATGAATCATGAATTGAATCATGAATCAAGAATTGAATCATGAATCATGAATTATGAATCTAATCATGAATCATGAATTGAATCATGAATCATGAACTGAATCATGAATTGAATCCTGAATCATGAATGGAATCATGAACCATGAATCATGAATTGAATCATGAATCATGAATTGAATCATGAATTATGAATCGAATCATGAATCGAATCATGAATCATGAATTGAATCATGAATTAAATCATGAATCAAGAATCATGAAATGAATTAAATCATGAAATGAATCATGAATCATGAATTGAATCATAAATCATTAATCATGAATTGAATCATGAATCATGAACTAAATCATGAATCAAGAATCATGAATCATGAATCAAATCATGAGTCATGAATTGAGTCATGAATCATGAATCATTAATTGAATCATGAATCATGAATCATAAATTATGTATTGAATCATGAATCATGAAACAAATCATGAATCATGAATTGAATCATGAATCATGAATCATAAATTATGAATTGAATCATGAATCATGAATGGAATCATGAATCATGAATCATGAATGGAATCATGAATCATGAATCGAATCATGAATCATGAATTGAATAATGAATCATGAAATGAATCATGAATCATGAATTCAATCATGAATCATGAATCGAATCATGAATCATGAATCGAATCATGAATCATGAATTGAAACATGAATCATGAATCATGAATTGAATCATGAATAATGAATTGAATCATGAATCATGAATTGAATCTTGAATCATGAATCGAATCATGAATCATGAATCGAATCATGAATTGAATCATGAATCATGAATGATGAATTAAATCATGAATCATAAATCATGAATCATGAATTAAATCATGAATCATAAATCGACTCATGAATCATGAATTAAATCATGAATCTTCAATTGAATCATGAATCATGAATTAAATCATGAATCTTCAATCGAATCATGAATCATAAATCGAATCATGAATCATGAATTGAATCATGGATTGAATCTTGAATCATGAATCATGAATTGAATCATGAATCATGAATTGAATCATGAATTGAATCATGAATCATGAATGGAATCATGAACCATGAATCATGAATTGAATCATGAATCATGAATTGAATCATGAATCATGAATCGAATCATGAATCGAATCATGAATCATGAATTGAATCATGAATTGAATCATGAATCATGAATTATGAATCTAATCATAAATCATGAATCATGAATTGAATCATGAATCATGAATTGAATCATGAATTGAATCATGAATCATGAATGGAATCATGAACCATGAATCATGAATTGAATCATGAATCATGAATTGAATCATGAATCATGAATCATAAATTATGAATTGAATCATGAATCATGAAACAAATCATGAATCATGAATTGAATCATGAATCATGAAATATGAATCTAATCATGAATTATGAATCATGAATCGAATCATGAATCATGAATCATGAATTGAATCATGAATCATGAATCGAATCATGAATCATGAATCGAATCATGATTCAGGAATTAAATCATGAATTATGAATCATGAATCATGAATCATGAATTGAATCATGAATCATGAATCGAATCATGAATCATGAATCAAATCATGAATCATGAATTGAATCATGAATCATGAATCATGAATCATGAATTGAATCATGAATTGAATCATGAATCATGAATCATGAATCATGAATTGAATCATAAATCATGATTTGAATCATAAATTATGAATTGAATCATGAATCATGAAACAAATCATGAATCATGAATTGAATCATGAATCATGAAATATGAATCTAATCATGAATTATGAATCATGAATCGAATCATGAATCATGAATCATGAATTGAATCATGAATCATGAATCGAATCATGAATCATGAATCGAATCATGATTCAGGAATTAAATCATGAATTATGAATCATGAATCATGAATCATGAATTGAATCATGAATCATGAATCGAATCATGAATCATGAATCAAATCATGAATCATGAATTGAATCATGAATCATGAATCATGAATTGAATCATGAATTGAATCATGAATCATGAATCTTGAATCATGAATCATGAATTGAATCATAAATCATGATTTGAATCATGAATCATTAATTGAATCATGAATCATGAATCGAATCAGGAATCATGAATCGAATCATGAATCATGAATTGAATCATGAATTGAATCATGAATCATGAATCATGAAATGAATCATGAATCATTAATCAAATCATGAATCATGAATTGAATCATGAATTGAATCATGAATCAAATCATGTACCATGAATCATGAATTGAATCATGAAATGAATCATGAATTGAATCATGAATCATGAATTGAATCATAAATCATGAATTGAATCATGAATCATGAATCATGAATTTAATTATGAATCATGAATTCAATCATGAATTGAATCATGAATCATAAATCATGAAATGAATCATGAAATAAATCATTAAATGAATCATGAATCATGAATTGAATCATAAATCATTAATCATGAATCGAATCATGAATCATGAATTGAATCATGAATCATGAACTGAATCATGAATTGAATCCTGAATCATGAATCATGAAATGAATCATGAATAATAAATTGAATCATGAATCGAATCATGAATCATGAATCGAATCATGATTCATGCATTGAATCATGAATTATGAATTGAATCATGAAATGAATCATGAATTGAATCATGAATCATGAATCGAATCATAAATCATGAATTGAATCATGAATCATGAATCATGAATTGAATCATGAATCATGAATTGAATCATGAATTGAATTATGAATCATAAATCATGAAATGAATCATGAAATAAATCATTAAATGAATCATGAATCATGAATTGAATCATAAATCATTAATCATGAATTGAATCATGAATCATGAACTAAATCATGAATTGAATCATAAATCATGAATCATGAAACGAATCATAAATCATGAATCAAATCATGAATCAAGAATCATGAAGTATGAATCAAATCATGAATCATGAATCATGAATTGAATCATGAATCATGAATCATGAATTCAATCAAGAATCATGAATCGAATCATGAATCGAATCATGAATCATGAATTGAATCATGAATTAAATCATGAATTGAATCATGAATCATGAAATGAATCATGAATCATGAAATGAATCATGAATCATGAATCAAATCATGAATCATGAATTGAATCATGAATCATGAATTATAAATCTAATCATGAATCATGAATCATGAATTGAATCATGAATCATGAACTGAATCATGAATTGAATCCTGAATCATGAATGGAATCATGAACCATGAATCATGAATTGAATCATGAATCATGAATTGAATCATGAATCATGAATCGAATCATGAATCGAATCATGAATCATGAATTGAATCATGTATTAAATCATGAATCAAGAATCATGAAATGAATTAAATCATGAAATGAATCATGAATCATGAATTGAATCATAAATCATTAATCATGAATTGAATCATGAATCATGAACTAAATCATGAATCAAGAATCATGAATCATGAATCAAATCATGAATCATGAGTCATGAATTGAGTCATGAATCATGAATCATTAATTGAATCATGAATCATGAATCATAAATTATGTATTGAATCATGAATCATGAAACAAATCATGAATCATGAATTGAATCATGAATCATGAATCATAAATTATGAATTGAATCATGAATCATGAATCGAATCATGAATCATGAATTGAATAATGAATCATGAAATGAATCATGAATCATGAATTCAATCATGAATAATTAATCGAATCATGAATCATGAATCGAATCATGAATCATGATTTGAATCATGAATCATGAATTGAAACATGAATCATGAATCATGAATTGAATCATGAATCATGAAATAAATCATGAATTGAATCATGAATTGAATCATGAATCATGAAATAAATCATGAATTGAATCATGAATTGAATCATGAATAATGAATTGAATCATGAATCATGAATTGAATCTTGAATCATGAATCGAATCATGAATCATGAATCGAATCATGAATTGAATCATGAATCATGAATTGAATCATGAATCATGAATCATGAATTAAATCATGAATCATAAATCATGAATCATGAATTAAATCATGAATCATAAATCGACTCATGAATCATGAATTAAATCATGAATCTTCAATTGAATCATGAATCATGAATTGAATCATGAATCATGGATTGAATCTTGAATCATGAATCATGAATTGAATCATGAATCATGAATTGAATCATGAATTGAATCATGAATCATGAATGGAATCATGAACCATGAATCATGAATTGAATCATGAATCATGAATTGAATCATGAATCATGAATCGAATCATGAAACGAATCATGAATCATGAATTGAATCATGAATCATGAATTATGAATCTAATCATAAATCATGAATCATGAATTGAATCATGAATCATGAATTGAATCATGAATTGAATCATGAATCATGAATGGAATCATGAACCATGAATCATGAATTGAATCATGAATCATGAATTGAATCATGAATCATGAATCGAATCATGAATCGAATCATGAATCGAATCATGAATCGAATCATGAATCATGAATTGAATCATGAATTGAATCATGAATCATGAATCATGAAATGAATCATAAATCATTAATCATGAATTGAATCATAAATCATCAACTAAATCATGAATCAAGAATCATGAATCATGTATCAAATCAAGAATCATGAGTCATGAATCATGAATCATGAATTGAATCATGAATCATGAATCATAAATTATGTATTGAATCATGAATCATGAAACAAATCATGAATCATGAAACAAATCATGAATCATGATTTGAATCATGAATCATGAATCATGAATCATAAATTATGAATTGAATCATGAATCATGAATCGAATCATGAATCATGAATCATGAATCATGAATCATGAATGGAATGATGAATTGAATCATGAATCAAGAATCATGAAATGAATCATGAATCGAATCATGAATCGAATCATGAATCATGAATTGAATGATGAATTGAATCATGAATCATGAATCGTGAAATGAATCATAAATCATTAATCATGAATTGAATCATAAATCATCAACTAAATCATGAATCAAGAATCATGAATCATGTATCAAATCAAGAATCATGAGTCATGAATCATGAATCATGAATTGAATCATGAATCATGAATCATAAATTATGTATTGAATCATGAATCATGAAACAAATCATGAATCATGATTTGAATCATGAATCATGAATCATGAATCATAAATTATGAATTGAATCATGAATCATGAATCGAATCATGAATCATGAATCATGAATCATGAATCATGAATGGAATCATGAATCATGAATGGAATCATGAATCATGAATCGAATCATGAATCATGAATTGAATAATGAATCATGAAATGAATCATGAATCATGAATTGAATCATGAATCATGAATCGAATCATGAATCATGAATCATGAATCGAATCATGAATCATGAATTGAATAATGAATCATGAATTGAAACATGAATCATGAATCATGAATCGAATCATGAATAATGAAATAAATCATGAATTGAATCATGAATTGAGTCATGAATCATGAAATAAATCATGAATTGAATCATGAATTGAATCATGAATCATGAATTGAATCATGAATCATGAATCGAATCATGAATCATGAATTGAATCATGAATCATGAATTGAATCATGAATCATGAATTAAATCATGAATCATAAATCGACTCATGAATCACGAATTAAATCATGAAATGAATCATGAATCATGAATTAAATCATGAAATGAATCATGAATCATGAATTGAATCATAAATCATTAATCATGAATTGAATCATGAATCATGAACTAAATCATGAATCAAGAATCATGAATCATGAATCAAATCATGAATCGTGAATCATGAATTGAGTCATGAATTATGAATCATGAATTGAATCATGAATCATGAATCGTAAATTATGAATTGAATCAAGAATCATGAAACAAATCATGAATCATGAATTGAATCATGAATCATGATTCATAAATTATGAATTGAATCATGAATCATGAAACAAATCATGAATCATGAATTGAATCATGAAATATGAATCTAATCATGAATTATGAATCATGAATAGAATCATGAATCATGAATCATAAATTATGTATTGAATCATGAATCATGAAACAAATCATGAATCATGAATTGAATCATGAATCATGAATCATAAATTATGAATTGAATCATGAATCGAATCATGAATCATGAATCATGAATTGAATCATGAATCATGAATCGAATCATGAATCATGAATCGAATCATGATTCAGGAATTAAATCATGAATTATGAATCATGAATCATGAATCATGAATTGAATCATGAATCATGAATCGAATCATGAATCATGAATCAAATCATGAATCATGAATTGAATCATGAATCATGAATCATGAATCATGAATTGAATCATGAATTGAATCATGAATCATGAATCATGAATCATGAATCATGAATTGAATCATAAATCATGATTTGAATCATGAATCATTAATTGAATCATGAATCATGAATCGAATCAGGAATCATGAATCGAATCATGAATCATGAATTGAATCATGAATTGAATCATGAATCATGAATCATGAAATGAATCATTAATCATTAATCGAATCATGAATCATGAATTGAATCATGAATTGAATCATGAATCAAATCATGTACCATGAATCATGAATTGAATCATGAAATGAATCATGAATTGAATCATGAATCATGAATTGAATCATAAATCATGAATTGAATCATGAATCATGAATCATGAATTTAATTATGAATCATGAATTCAATCATGAATTGAATCATGAATCATAAATCATGAAATGAATCATGAAATAAATCATTAAATGAATCATGAATCATGAATTGAATCATAAATCATTAATCATGAATCGAATCATGAATCATGAATCATGAATTGAATCATGAATCATGAACTGAATCATGAATTGAATCCTGAATCATGAATCATGAAATGAATCATGAATAATAAATTGAATCATGAATCGAATCATGAATCATGAATCGAATCATGATTCATGCATTGAATCATGAATTATGAATTGAATCATGAAATGAATCATGAATTGAATCATGAATCATGAATCGAATCATAAATCATGAATTGAATCATGAATCATGAATCATGAATTGAATCATGAATCATGAATCGAATCATGAAACGAATCATGAATCATGAATTGAATCATGAATCATGAATTATGAATCTAATCATAAATCATGAATCATGAATTGAATCATGAATCATGAATTGAATCATGAATTGAATCATGAATCATGAATGGAATCATGAACCATGAATCATGAATTGAATCATGAATCATGAATTGAATCATGAATCATGAATCGAATCATGAATCGAATCATGAATCGAATCATGAATCGAATCATGAATCATGAATTGAATGATGAATTGAATCATGAATCATGAATCATGAAATGAATCATAAATCATTAATCATGAATTGAATCATAAATCATCAACTAAATCATGAATCAAGAATCATGAATCATGTATCAAATCAAGAATCATGAGTCATGAATCATGAATCATGAATTGAATCATGAATCATGAATCATAAATTATGTATTGAATCATGAATCATGAAACAAATCATGAATCATGATTTGAATCATGAATCATGAATCATGAATCATAAATTATGAATTGAATCATGAATCATGAATCGAATCATGAATCATGAATCATGAATCATGAATCATGAATGGAATGATGAATTGAATCATGAATCAAGAATCATGAAATGAATCATGAATCGAATCATGAATCGAATCATGAATCATGAATTGAATGATGAACTGAATCATGAATCATGAATCGTGAAATGAATCATAAATCATTAATCATGAATTGAATCATAAATCATCAACTAAATCATGAATCAAGAATCATGAATCATGTATCAAATCAAGAATCATGAGTCATGAATCATGAATCATGAATTGAATCATGAATCATGAATCATAAATTATGTATTGAATCATGAATCATGAAACAAATCATGAATCATGATTTGAATCATGAATCATGAATCATGAATCATAAATTATGAATTGAATCATGAATCATGAATCGAATCATGAATCATGAATCATGAATCATGAATCATGAATGGAATCATGAATCATGAATGGAATCATGAATCATGAATCGAATCATGAATCATGAATTGAATAATGAATCATGAAATGAATCATGAATCATGAATTGAATCATGAATCATGAATCGAATCATGAATCATGAATCATGAATCGAATCATGAATCATGAATTGAATAATGAATCATGAATTGAAACATGAATCATGAATCATGAATCGAATCATGAATAATGAAATAAATCATGAATTGAATCATAAATTGAGTCATGAATCATGAAATAAATCATGAATTGAATCATGAATTGAATCATGAATCATGAATTGAATCATGAATCATGAATCGAATCATGAATCATGAATTGAATCATGAATCATGAATTGAATCATGAATCATGAATTAAATCATGAATCATAAATCGACTCATGAATCACGAATTAAATCATGAAATGAATCATGAATCATGAATTAAATCATGAAATGAATCATGAATCATGAATTGAATCATAAATCATTAATCATGAATTGAATCATGAATCATGAACTAAATCATGAATCAAGAATCATGAATCATGAATCAAATCATGAATCGTGAATCATGAATTGAGTCATGAATTATGAATCATGAATTGAATCATGAATCATGAATCGTAAATTATGAATTGAATCAAGAATCATGAAACAAATCATGAATCATGAATTGAATCATGAATCATGATTCATAAATTATGAATTGAATCATGAATCATGAAACAAATCATGAATCATGAATTGAATCATGAAATATGAATCTAATCATGAATTATGAATCATGAATAGAATCATGAATCATGAATCATAAATTATGTATTGAATCATGAATCATGAAACAAATCATGAATCATGAATTGAATCATGAATCATGAATCATAAATTATGAATTGAATCATGAATCATGAAACAAATCATGAATCATGAATTGAATCATGAATCATGAAATATGAATCTAATCATGAATTATGAATCATGAATCGAATCATGAATCATGAATCATGAATTGAATCATGAATCATGAATCGAATCATGAATCATGAATCGAATCATGTATCAGGAATTAAATCATGAATTATGAATCATGAATCATGAATCATGAATTGAATCATGAATCATGAATCGAATCATGAATCATGAATCAAATCATGAATCATGAATTGAGTCATGAATCATGAATCATGAATCATGAATTGAATCATGAATTGAATCATGAATCATGAATCATGAATCATGAATTGAATCATAAATCATGATTTGAATCATAAATTATGAATTGAATCATGAATCATGAAACAAATCATGAATCATGAATTGAATCATGAAATATGAATCTTATCATGAATTATGAATCATGAATCGAATCATGAATCATGAATCATGAATTGAATCATGAATCATGAATCGAATCATGAATCATGAATCGAATCATGATTCAGGAATTAAATCATGAATTATGAATCATGAATCATGAATCATGAATTGAATCATGAATCATGAATCGAATCATGAATCATGAATCAAATCATGAATCATGAATTGAATCATGAATCATGAATCATGAATCATGAATTGAATCATGAATTGAATCATGAATCATGAATCATGAATTGAATCATAAATCATGATTTGAATCATGAATCATTAATTGAATCATGAATCATGAATCGAATCAGGAATCATGAATCGAATCATGAATCATGAATTGAATCATGAATTGAATCATGAATCATGAATCATGAAATGAATCATGAATCATTAATCGAATCATGAATCATGAATTGAATCATGAATTGAATCATGAATCAAATCATGTACCATGAATCATGAATTGAATCATGAAATGAATCATGAATTGAATCATGAATCATGAATCGAATCATAAATCATGAATTGAATCATGAATCATGAATCATGAATTTAATTATGAATCATGAATTCAATCATGAATTGAATCATGAATCATAAATCATGAAATGAATCATGAAATAAATCATTAAATGAATCATGAATCATGAATTGAATCATAAATCATTAATCATGAATCGATTCATGAATCATGAATCATGAATTGAATCATGAATCATGAACTGAATCATGAATTGAATCCTGAATCATGAATCATGAAATGAATCATGAATCATGAATTGAATCATGAATCGAATCATGAATCATGAATCGAATCATGAATCATGAATCGAATCATGATTCATGCATTGAATCATGAATTATGAATTGAATCATGAAATGAATCATGAATTGAATCATGAATCATGAATCGAATCATAAATCATGAATTGAATCATGAATCATGAATCATGAATTGAATCATGAATCATGAATTTAATCATGAATTGAATCATGAATCATAAATCATGAAATGAATCATGAAATAAATCATTAAATGAATCATGAATCATGAATTGAATCATAAATCATTAATCATGAATTGAATCATGAATCATGAACTAAATCATGAATTGAATCATAAATCATGAATCATGAAACGAATCATAAATCATGAATCAAATCATGAATCAAGAATCATGAAGTATGAATCAAATCATGAATCATGAATCATGAATTGAATCATGAATCATGAATCATGAATTCAATCAAGAATCATGAATCGAATCATGAATCGAATCATGAATCATGAATTGAATCATGAATTGAATCATGAATTGAATCATGAATCATGAAATGAATCATGAATTGAATCATGAAATGAATCATGAATCATGAAATGAATCATGAATCATGACTCAAATCATGAATCATGAACTGAATCATGAATTGAATCCTGAATCATGAATGGAATCATGAACCATGAATCATGAATTGAATCATGAATCATGAATTGAATCATGAATCATGAATCGAATCATGAATCGAATCATGAATCATGAATTGAATCATGAATTAAATCATGAATCAAGAATCATGAAATGAATTAAATCATGAAATGAATCATGAATCATGAATTGAATCATAAATCATTAATTATGAATTGAATCATGAATCATGAACTAAATCATGAATCAAGAATCATGAATCATGAATCAAATCATGAATCATGAGTCATGAATTGAGTCATGAATCATGAATCATTAATTGAATCATGAATCATGAATCATAAATTATGTATTGAATCATGAATCATGAAACAAATCATGAATCATGAATTGAATCATGAATCATGAATCATAAATTATGAATGGAATCATGAATCATGAATCGAATCATGAATCATGAATCATGAATCATGAATGGAATCATGAATCATGAATCGAATCATGAATCATGAATTGAATAATGAATCATGAAATGAATCATGAATCATGAATTCAATCATGAATCATGAATCGAATCATGAATCATGAATCGAATCATGAATCATGAATTGAATCATGAATCATGAATTGAAACATGAATCATGAATCATGAATTGAATCATGAATCATGAAATAAATGAAGAATTGAATCATGAATTGAATCATGAATCATGAAATAAATCATGAATTGAATCATGAATTGAATCATGAATAATGAATTGAATCATGAATCATGAATTGAATCTTGAATCATGAATCGAATCATGAATCATGAATCGAATCATGAATTGAATCATGAATCATGAATTGAATCATGAATCATGAATTAAATCATGAATCATAAATCATGAATCATGAATTAAATCATGAATCATAAATCGACTCATGAATCATGAATTAAATCATGAATCTTCAATTGAATCATGAATCATGAATTAAATCATGAATCTTCAATCGAATCATGAATCATAAATCGAATCATGAATCATGATTTGAATCATGGATTGAATCTTGAATCATGAATCATGAATGGAATCATGAATCATGAATTGAATCATGAATTGAATCATGAATCATGAATGGAATCATGAACCATGAATCATGAATTGAATCATGAATCATGAATTGAATCATGAATCATGAATCGAATCATGAAACAAATCATAAATCATGAATTGAATCATGAATTGAATCATGAATCATGAATTATGAATCTAATCATAAATCATGAATCATGAATTGAATCATGAATCATGAATTGATTCATGAATTGAATCATGAATCATGAATGGAATCATGAACCATGAATCATGAATTGAATCATGAATCATGAATTGAATCATGAATCATGAATCGAATCATAAATCGAATCATGAATCATGAATTGAATGATGAATTGAATCATGAATCAAGAATCATGAAATGAATCATGAATCGAATCATGAATCGAATCATGAATCATGAATTGAATGATGAATTGAATCATGAATCATGAATCATGAAATGAATCATAAATCATTAATCATGAATTGAATCATGAATCATGAACTAAATCATGAATCAAGAATCATGAATCATGAATCAAATCATGAATCATGAGTCATGAATCATGAATCATGAATTGAATCATGAATCATGAATCATAAATTATGTATTGAATCATGAAATCATGAAACAAATCATGAATCATGAATTGAATCATGAATCATGAATCATGAATCATAAATTATGAATTGAATCATGACTCATGAATGGAATCATGAATCATGAATCATGAATCATGAATCATGAATGGAATCATGAATCATGAATCGAATCATGAATCATGAATCGAATCATGAATCATGAATTGAATAATGAATCATGAAATGAATCATGAATCATGAATTCAATCATAAATCATGAATCGAATCATGAATCATGAATCATGAATCGAATCATGAATCATGAATTGAATCATGAATCATGAATTGAAACATGAATCATGAATCATGAATCGAATCATGAATAATGAAATAAATCATGAATTGAATCATGAATTGAGTCATGAATCATGAAATAAATCATGAATTGAATCATGAATTGAATCATGAATCATGAATTGAATCATGAATTATGAATCGAATCATGAATCATGAATTGAATCATGAATCATGAATTGAATCATGAATCATGAATTAAATCATGAATCATAAATCGACTCATGAATCACGAATTAAATCATGAATTGAATCATGAATCAAGAATCATGAAATGAATCATGAATTAAATCATGAAATGAATCATGAATCATGAATTGAATCATAAATCATTAATCATGAATTGAATCATGAATCATGAACTAAATCATGAATCAAGAATCATGAATCATGAATCGTGAATCATGAATTGAGTCACGAATAATGAATCATGAATTGAATCATGAATCATGAATCGTAAATTATGAATTGAATCATGAATCATGAAACAAATCATGAATCATGAATTGAATCATGAATCATGAATCATAAATTATGAATTGAATCATGAATCATGAAACAAATCATGAATCATGAATTGAATCATGAAATATGAATCTAATCATGAATTATGAATCATGAATAGAATCATGAATCATGAATCATAAATTATGTATTGAATCATGAATCATGAAACAAATCATGAATCATGAATTGAATCATGAATTATGAATCATAAATTATGAATTGAATCATGAATCGAATCATGAATCATGAATCATGAATCATGAATCATGAATGGAATCATGAATTATGAATCATGAATCATGAATGGAATCATGAATCATGAATCAAATCATGAATCATGAATCGAATCATGAATCATGAATTGAATAATGAATCATGAAATGAATCATGAATCATGAATTCAATCATGAATCATGAATCGAATCATGAATCATGAATCGAATCATGAATCATGAATTCAATCATGAATCATGAATTGAAACATGAATCATGAATCATGAATTGAATCATGAATAATGAAATAAATCATGAATTGAATCATGAATTGAGTCATGAATCATGAAATAAATCATGAATTGAATCATGAATTGAATCATGAATCATGAATTGTATCATGAATCATGAATCGAATCATGAATCATGAATCGAATCATGAATCATGAATTGAATCATGAATCATGAATTGAATCATGAATCATGAATTAAATCATGAATCATAAATTGACTCATGAATCACGAATTAAATCATGAATTGAATCATGAATCAAGAATCATGAAATGAATCATGAATTAAATCATGAAATGAATCATGAATCATGAATTGAATCATAAATCATTAATCATGAATTGAATCATGAATCATGAACTAAATCATGAATCAAGAATCATGAATCATGAATCAAATCATGAATCGTGAATCATGAATTGAGTCATGAATCATGAATCATGAATTGAATCGTGAATCATGAATCGTAAATTATGAATTGAATCATGAATCATGAAACAAATCATGAATCATGAATTGAATCATGAATCATGAATCATAAATTATGAATTGAATCATGAATCATGAAACAAATCATGAATCATGAATTGAATCATGAAATATGAATCTAATCATGAATTATGAATCATGAATAGAATCATGAATCATGAATCATAAATTATGTATTGAATCATGAATCATGAAACAAATCATGAATCATGAATTGAATCATGAATCATGAATCATGAATCATGAATGGAATCATGAATCATGAATCGAATCATGAATCATGAATCGAATCATGAATCATGAATTGAATAATGAATCATGAAATGAATCATGAATCATGAATTCAATCATGAATCATGAATCGAATCATGAATCATGAATCATGAATCGAATCATGAATCATGAATTGAATCATGAATCATGAATTGAAACATGAATCATGAATCATGAATTGAATCATGAATAATGAAATAAATCATGAATTGAATCATGAATTGAGTCATGAATCATGAAATAAATCATGAATTGAATCATGAATTGAATCATGAATCATGAATTGAATCATGAATCATGAATTGAATCATGAATCATGAATCGAATCATGAATCATGAATTGAATCATGAATCATGAATCATGAATTGAATCATGAATCATGAATTAAATCATGAATCATAAATCGACTCATGAATCACGAATTAAATCATGAATTGAATCATGAATCAAGAATCATGAAATGAATCATGAATTAAATCATGAAATGAATCATGAATCATGAATTGAATCATAAATCATTAATCATGAATCATGAACTAAATCATGAATCAAGAATCATGAATCATGAATCAAATCATGAATCATGAGTTGAGTCATGAATCATGAATCATGAATTGAATCATGAATCATGAATCGTAAATTATGAATTGAATCATGAATCATGAAACAAATCATGAATCATGAATTGAATCATGAATCATGAATCATAAATTATGAATTGAATCATGAATCATGAAACAAATCATGAATCATGAATTGAATCATGAAATATGAATCTAATCATGAATTATGAATCATGAATCGAATCATGAATCATGAATCATGAATTAAATCATGAATCATGAATCGAATCATGATTCAGGAATTAAATCATGAATCATGAATCATGAATCATGAATCATGAATTGAATCATGAATCATGAATCATGAATTAAATCATGAATCATGAAACAAATCATGAATCATGAATTGAATCATGAATCATGAATCATAAATTATGAATTAAATCATGAATCATGAATCGAATCATGAATCATGAATCTTGAATCATGAATCGAATCATGAATCATGAATCATGAATCATGAATCATGAATGGAATCATGAATCATGAATCGAATCATGAATCATGAATCGAATCATGAATCATGAATTGAATAATGAATCATGAATCATAAATTATGAATTGAATCATGAATCGAATCATGAATCATGAATCATGAATCATGAATCATGAATGGAATCATGAATCAAGAATCATGAATGGAATCATGAATCATGAATCATGAATCATGAATGGAATCATGAATCATGAATCAAATCATGAATCATGAATCGAATCATGAATCATGAATTGAATAATGAATCATGAAATGAATCATGAATTCAATCATGAATCATGAATCGAATCATGAATCATGAATCATGAATCGAATCATGAATCATGAATTCAATCATGAATCATGAATTGAAACATGAATCATGAATCATGAATTGAATCATGAATAATGAAATAAATCATGAATTGAATCATGAATTGAGTCATGAATCATGAAATAAATCACGAATTAAATCATGAATTGAATCATGAATCAAGAATCATGAAATGAATCATGAATTAAATCATGAAATGAATCATGAATCATGAATTGAATCATAAATCATTAATCATGAATTGAATCATGAATCATGAACTAAATCATGAATCAAGAATCATGAATCATGAATCAAATCATGAATCGTGAATCATGAATTGAGTCATGAATCATGAATCATGAATTGAATCATGAATCATGAATCGTAAATTATGAATTGAATCATGAATCATGAAACAAATCATGAATCATGAATTGAATCATGAATCATGAATCATAAATTATGAATTGAATCATGAATCATGAAACAAATCATGAATCATGAATTGAATCATGAAATATGAATCTAATCATGAATTATGAATCATGAATAGAATCATGAATCATGAATCATAAATTATGTATTGAATCATGAATCATGAAACAAATCATGAATCATGAATTGAATCATGAATCATGAATCATGAATCATGAATGGAATCATGAATCATGAATCGAATCATGAATCATGAATCGAATCATGAATCATGAATTGAATAATGAATCATGAAATGAATCATGAATCATGAATTCAATCATGAATCATGAATCGAATCATGAATCATGAATCATGAATCGAATCATGAATCATGAATTGAATCATGAATCATGAATTGAAACATGAATCATGAATCATGAATTGAATCATGAATAATGAAATAAATCATGAATTGAATCATGAATTGAGTCATGAATCATGAAATAAATCATGAATTGAATCATGAATTGAATCATGAATCATGAATTGAATCATGAATCATGAATTGAATCATGAATCATGAATCGAATCATGAATCATGAATTGAATCATGAATCATGAATCATGAATTGAATCATGAATCATGAATTAAATCATGAATCATAAATCGACTCATGAATCACGAATTAAATCATGAATTGAATCATGAATCAAGAATCATGAAATGAATCATGAATTAAATCATGAAATGAATCATGAATCATGAATTGAATCATAAATCATTAATCATGAATCATGAACTAAATCATGAATCAAGAATCATGAATCATGAATCAAATCATGAATCATGAATTGAGTCATGAATCATGAATCATGAATTGAATCATGAATCATGAATCGTAAATTATGAATTGAATCATGAATCATGAAACAAATCATGAATCATGAATTGAATCATGAATCATGAATCATAAATTATGAATTGAATCATGAATCATGAAACAAATCATGAATCATGAATTGAATCATGAAATATGAATCTAATCATGAATTATGAATCATGAATCGAATCATGAATCATGAATCATGAATTAAATCATGAATCATGAATCGAATCATGATTCAGGAATTAAATCATGAATCATGAATCATGAATCATGAATCATGAATTGAATCATGAATCATGAATCATGAATTAAATCATGAATCATGAAACAAATCATGAATCATGAATTGAATCATGAATCATGAATCATAAATTATGAATTAAATCATGAATCATGAATCGAATCATGAATCATGAATCTTGAATCATGAATCGAATCATGAATCATGAATCATGAATCATGAATCATGAATGGAATCATGAATCATGAATCGAATCATGAATCATGAATCGAATCATGAATCATGAATTGAATAATGAATCATGAATCATAAATTATGAATTGAATCATGAATCGAATCATGAATCATGAATCATGAATCATGAATCATGAATGGAATCATGAATCATGAATGGAATCATGAATCATGAATCATGAATCATGAATGGAATCATGAATCATGAATCAAATCATGAATCATGAATCGAATCATGAATCATGAATTGAATAATGAATCATGAAATGAATCATGAATCATGAATTCAATCATGAATCATGAATCGAATCATGAATCATGAATCATGAATCGAATCATGAATCATGAATTCAATCATGAATCATGAATTGAAACATGAATCATGAATCATGAATTGAATCATGAATAATGAAATAAATCATGAATTGAATCATGAATTGAGTCATGAATCATGAAATAAATCATGAATTGAATCATGAATTGAATCATGAATCATGAATTGAATCATGAATCATGAATCGAATCATGAATCATGAATTGAATCATGAATCATGAATTGAATCATGAATCATGAATTAAATCATGAATCATAAATCGACTCATGAATCACGAATTAAATCATGAATTGAATCATGAATCAAGAATCATGAAATGAATCATGAATTAAATCATGAAATGAATCATGAATCATGAATTGAATCATAAATCATTAATCATGAATTGAATCATGAATCATGAACTAAATCATGAATCAAGAATCATGAATCATGAATCAAATCATGAATCGTGAATCATGAATTGAGTCATGAATCATGAATCATGAATTGAATCATGAATCATGAATCGTAAATTATGAATTGAATCATGAATCATGAAACAAATCATGAATCATGAATTGAATCATGAATCATGAATCATAAATTATGAATTGAATCATGAATCATGAAACAAATCATGAATCATGAATTGAATCATGAAATATGAATCTAATCATGAATTATGAATCATGAATAGAATCATGAATCATGAATCATAAATTATGTATTGAATCATGAATCATGAAACAAATCATGAATCATGAATTGAATCATGAATCATGAATCATGAATCATGAATGGAATCATGAATCATGAATCGAATCATGAATCATGAATCGAATCATGAATCATGAATTGAATAATGAATCATGAAATGAATCATGAATCATGAATTCAATCATGAATCATGAATCGAATCATGAATCATGAATCATGAATCGAATCATGAATCATGAATTGAATCATGAATCATGAATTGAAACATGAATCATGAATCATGAATTGAATCATGAATAATGAAATAAATCATGAATTGAATCATGAATTGAGTCATGAATCATGAAATAAATCATGAATTGAATCATGAATTGAATCATGAATCATGAATTGAATCATGAATCATGAATCGAATCATGAATCATGAATCGAATCATGAATCATGAATTGAATCATGAATCATGAATCATGAATTGAATCATGAATCATGAATTAAATCATGAATCATAAATCGACTCATGAATCACGAATTAAATCATGAATTGAATCATGAATCAAGAATCATGAAATGAATCATGAATTAAATCATGAAATGAATCATGAATCATGAATTGAATCATAAATCATTAATCATGAATCATGAACTAAATCATGAATCAAGAATCATGAATCATGAATCAAATCATGAATCGTGAATCATGAATTGAGTCATGAATCATGAATCATGAATTGAATCATGAATCATGAATCGTAAATTATGAATTGAATCATGAATCATGAAACAAATCATGAATCATGAATTGAATCATGAATCATGAATCATAAATTATGAATTGAATCATGAATCATGAAACAAATCATGAATCATGAATTGAATCATGAAATATGAATCTAATCATGAATTATGAATCATGAATCGAATCATGAATCATGAATCATGAATTAAATCATGAATCATGAATCGAATCATGATTCAGGAATTAAATCATGAATCATGAATCATGAATCATGAATCATGAATTGATTAATGAATCATGAATCATGAATTAAATCATGAATCATGAAACAAATCATGAATCATGAATTGAATCATGAATCATGAATCATAAATTATGAATTGAATCTTGAATCATGAATCGAATCATGAATCATGAATCTTGAATCATGAATCGAATCATGAATCATGAATCATGAATCATGAATGGAATCATGAATCATGAATCGAATCATGAATCATGAATCGAATCATGAATCATGAATTGAATAATGAATCATGAAATGAATCATGAATCATGAATTCAATCATGAATCATGAATCGAATCATGAATCATGAATCATGAATCGAATCATGAATCATAATTTGAATCATGAATCATGAATTGAAACATGTATCATGAATCATGAATTGAATCATGAATAATGAAATAAATCATGAATTGAATCATGAATTGAATCATGAATTGAATCATGAATCATGAATTGAATCATGAATCATGAATCGAATCATGAATCATGAATTGAATCATGAATCATGAATTGAATCATGAATCATGAATTAAATCATGAATCATAAATCGACTCATGAATCACGAATTAAATCATGAATTGAATCATGAATCAAGAATCATGAAATGAATCATGAATTAAATCATGAAATGAATCATGAATCATGAATTGAATCATAAATCATTAATCATGAATTGAATCATGAATCATGAACTAAATCATGAATCAAGAATCATGAATCATGAATCATGAATGGAATCATGAATCATGAATCATGAATCATTAATCATGAATGGAATCATGAATCATGAATCGAATCATGAATCATGAATCGAATCATGAATCATGAATTGAATAATGAATCATGAAATGAATCATGAATCATGAATTTAATCATGAATCATGAATCGAATCATGAATCATGAATCATGAATCGAATCATGAATCATGAATTGAATCATGAATCATGAATTGAAACATGAATCATGAATCATTAATTGAATCATGAATAATGAAATAAATCATGAATTGAATCATGAATTGAGTCATGAATCATGAAATAAATCATGAATTGAATCATGAATTGAATCATGAATCATGAATTGAATCATGAATCATGAATCGAATCATGAATCATGAATCGAATCATGAATCATGAATCGAATCATGAATCATGAATTGAATCATGAATCATGAATTGAATCATGAATCATGAATTAAATCATGAATCATAAATCGACTCATGAATCACGAATTAAATCATGAATTGAATCATGAATCAAGAATCATGAAATGAATCATGAATTAAATCATGAAATGAATCATGAGTCATGAATTGAATCATAAATCATTAATTATGAATTGAATCATGAATCATGAACTAAATCATGAATCAAGAATCATGAATCATGAATCAAATCATGAATCGTGAATCATGAATTGAGTCATGAATCATGAATCATGAATTGAATCATGAATCATGAATCGTAAATTATGAATTGAATCATGAATCATGAAACAAATCATGAATCATGAATTGAATCATGAATCATGAATCATAAAATATGAATTGAATCATGAATCATGAAACAAATCATGAATCATGAATTGAATCATGAATTATGAATCTAATCATGAATTATGAATCATGAATAGAATCATGAATCATGAATCATAAATTATGTATTGAATCATGAATGATGAAACAAATCATGAATCATGAATTGAATCATGAATCATGAATCATAAATTATGAATTGAATCATGAATCATGAATGGAATCATGAATCATGAATCATGAATCATGAGTGGAATCATGAATCATGAATCATGAATCATGAATGGAATCATGAATCATGAATCGAATCATGAATCATGAATCGAATCATGAATCATGAATTGAATAATGAATCGAATCATGAATCATGAATCATGAATTCAATCATGAATCATGAATCGAATCATGAATCATGAATCATGAATCGAATCATGAATCATGAATTGAATCATGAATCATGAATTGAAACATGAATCATGAATCATGAATTGAATCATGAATAATGAAATAAATCATGAATTGAATCATGAATTGAGTCATAAATCATGAAATAAATCATGAATTGAATTATGAATTGAATCATGAATCATGAATTGAATCATGAATCATGAATCGAATCATGAATCATGAATCGAATCATGAATCATGAATTGAATCATGAATCATGAATTGAATCATGAATCATGAATTAAATCATGAATCATAAATCGACTCATGAATCACGAATTAAATCATGAATTGAATCATGAATCAAGAATCATGAAATGAATCATGAATTAAATCATGAAATGAATCATGAATCATGAATTGAATCATAAATCATTAATCATGAATTGAATCATGAATCATGAACTAAATCATGAATCAAGAATCATGAATCATGAATCAAATCATGAATCGTGAATCATGAATTGAGTCATGAATCATGAATCATGAATTGAAACATGAATCATGAATCGTAAATTATGAATTGAATCATGAATCATGAAACAAATCATGAATCATGAATTGAATCATGAATCATGAATCATAAATTATGAATTGAATCATGAATCATGAATTGAATCATGAAATATGAATCTAATCATGAAATATGAATCTAATCATGAATTATGAATCATGAATCAAATCATGAATCATGAATCATGAATTAAATCATGAATCATGAATCGAATCATGTTTCAGGAATTAAATCATGAATCATGAATCATGAATCATGAATCATGAATTGAATCATGAATCATGAATTGAATCATGAATCATGAATCGAATCATGAATCATGAATCGAATCATGAATTATGAATTGAATCATGAATCATGAATTGAATCATGAATCATGAATCATGAATCATGAATTGAATCATGAATCATGAATCATGAATCATGAATTGAATCATAAATCATGATTTGAATCATGAATCATTAATTGAATCATGAATCATGAATCGAATCATGAATCATGAATAGAATCATGAATCATGAATTGAATCATGAATAGAATCATGAATCATGAATTGAATAATGAATCATGAAATGAATCATGAATCATGAATTGAATTATGAATCATAAATTGAATCATGAATTAAATCATGAATCAAGAATCATGAAATGAATTAAATCATGAAATGAATCATGAATCATGAATTGAATCATAATTCATTAATCATGAATTGAATCATGAATCATGAACTAAATCATGAATCAAGAATCATGAATCATGAATCAAATCATGAATCATGAGTCATGAATTGAGTCATGAATCATGAATCATTAATTGAATCATGAATCATGAATCATAAATTATGTATTGAATCATGAATCATGAAACAAATCATGAATCATGAATTGAATCATGAATCATGAATCATAAATTATGAATTGAATCATGAATCATGAATCGAATCATGAATCATGAATCATGAATCATGAATGGAATCATGAATCATGAATCGAATCATGAATCATGAATTGAATAATGAATCATGAAATGAATCATGAATCATGAATTCAATCATGAATCATGAATCGAATCATGAATCATGAATCGAATCATGAATCATGAATTCAATCATGAATCATGAATTGAAACATGAATAATGAATCATGAATTGAATCATGAATTGAAACATGAATAATGAATCATGAATTGAATCATGAATCATGAAATAAATCATCAATTGAATCATGAATTGAATCATGAATCATGAAATAAATCATGAATTGAATCATGAATTGAATCATGAATAATGAATTGAATCATGAATCATGAATTGAATCTTGAATCATAAATCGAATCATGAATTATGAATCGAATCATGAATTGAATCATGAATCATGAATTGAATCATGAATCATGAATCATGAATTAAATCATGAATCATAAATCATGAATCATGAATTAAATCATGAATCATAAATCGACTCATGAATCATGAATTAAATCATGAATCTTCAATTGAATCATGAATCATGAATTAAATCATGAATTGAATCATGAATTGAAGCATGAATAATGAATTGAATCATGAATCATGAATTGAATCTTGAATCATAAATCGAATCATGAATCATGAATCGAATCATGAATTGAATCATGAATCATGAATTGAATCATGAATCATGAATCATGAATTAAATCATGAATCATAAATCATGAATCATGAATTAAATCATGAATCATAAATCGACTCATGAATCATGAATTAAATCATGAATCTTCAATTGAATCATGAATCATGAATTAAATCATGAATCTTAAATCGAATCATGAATCATGAATCGAATCATGAATCATGAATTGAATCATGAATCATGAACGGAATCATGAATTGAATCCTGAATCATGAATCATGAAATGAATCATGAATCATCAATTGAATCATGAATTGAATCATGAATCATGAAATAAATCATGAATTGAATCATGAATTGAATCATGAATAATGAATTGAATCATGAATCATGAATTGAATCTTGAATCATAAATCGAATCATGAATCATGAATCGAATCATGAATTGAATCATGAATCATGAATTGAATCATGAATCATGAATCATGAATTAAATCATGAATCATAAATCATGAATCATGAATTAAATCATGAATCATAAATCGACTCATGAATCATGAATTAAATCATGAATCTTCAATTGAATCATGAATCATGAATTAAATCATGAATCTTAAATCGAATCATGAATCATGAATCGAATCATGAATCATGAATTGAATCATGGATTGAATCTTGAATCATGAATCATGAATTGAATCATGAATCATGAATTGAATCATGAATTGAATCATGAATCATGAATTGAATCATGAATCATGAATCGAATCATGAATCGAATCATGAATCATGAATTGAATCATGAATTGAATCATGAATCATGAATTATGAATCTAATCATGAATCATGAATCATGAATTGAATCCTGAATCATGAATCATGAATTGAATCATGAATCATGAATTGAATCATGAATCATGAATTGAATCATGAATCATGAATGGAATCATGAACCATGAATCATGAATTGAATCATGAATCATGAATTGAATCATGAATCATGAATCGAATCATGAATCGAATCATGAATCATGAATTGAATCATGAATTGAATCATGAATCAAGAATCATGAAATGAATCATGAATTAAATCATGAAATGAATCATGAAGCATGAAATGAATCATAAATCATTAATCATGAATTGAATCATGAATCATGAACTAAATCATGAATCAAGAATCATGAATCATGAATCAAATCATGAATCATGAGTCATGAATTGAGTCATGAATCATGAATCATGAATTGAATCATGAATCATGAATCATAAATTATGTATTGAATCATGAATCATGAAACAAATCATGAATCATGAATCGAATCATGAATCATGAATCATGAATCGAATCATGAATCATGAATTGAATCATGAATCATGAATTGAAACATGAATCATGAATCATGAATTGAATCATGAATAATGAAATAAATCATGAATTGAATCATGAATTGAGTCATGAATCATGAAATAAATCATGAATTGAATCATGAATCATGAATCGAATCATGAATCATGAATTGAATCATGAATCATGAATTGAATCATGAATCATGAATTAAATCATGAATCATAAATCGACTGATGAATCACGAATTAAATCATGAATTGAATCATGAATCAAGAATCATGAAATGAATCATGAATTAAATCATGAAATGAATCATGAATCATGAATTGAATCATAAATCATTAATCGTGAATTGAATCATGAATCATGAACTAAATCATGAATCAAGAATCATGAATCATGAATCAAATCATGAATCGTGAATCATGAATTGAGTCATGAATCATGAATCATGAATTGAATCATGAATCATGAATCGTAAATTATGAATTGAATCATGAATCATGAAACAAATCATGAATCATGAATTGAATCATGAATCATGAATCATAAATTATGAATTGAATCATGAATCATGAAACAAATCATGAATCATGAAATATGAATCTAATCATGAATTATGAATCATGAATCGAATCATGAATCATGAATCATGAATTAAATCATGAATCATGAATCGAATCATGATTCAGGAATTAAATCATGAATCATGAATCATGAATCATGAATTGAATCATGAATCATGAATCGAATCATGAATCATGAATCGAATCATGAATTATGAATTGAATCATGAATCATGAATTGAATCATGAATCATGAATCATGAATCATGAATTGAATCATGAATCATGAATCATGAATCATGAATTGAATCATGAATTGAATCATGAATCATAAATCGAATCATGAATCAGGAATTGAATCATGAATTATGAATCATGAATTGAATTATGAATCATGAATTCAATCATGAATTGAATCATGAATCATAAATCATAAAATTAATCTTGAAATAAATCATGAAATGAATCATGAATCATGAATTGAATCATAAATCATTAATCATGAATCATGAACTGAATCATGAATTGAATCCTGAATCATGAATCATGAAATGAATCATGAATCATGAATTGAATCATGAATCATGAATTGAATCATGAAATGAATCATGAATTGAATCATGAATCATGAATCGAATCATAAATCATGAATTGAATCATGAATCATGAATTGAATTATGAATCATGAATTCAATCATGAATTGAATCATGAATCATAAATCATGAAATGAATCTTGAAATAAATCATGAAATGAATCATGAATCATGAATTGAATCATAAATCATTAATCATGAATCGAATCATGAATCAAGAATCATGAATTGAATCATGAATCATGAACTGAATCATGAATTGAATCCTGAATCATGAATCATGAAATGAATCATGAATCATGAATTGAATCATGAATCGAATCATGATTCATGCATTGAATCATGAATCATGAATTAAATCATGAAATGAATCATGAATTGAATCATGAATCATGAATCGAATCATAAATCATGAATTGAATCATGAATTATGAATCATGAATTGAATCATGAATCATGAATTGAATCATGAATTGAATCATGAATCATAAATCATGAAATGAATCATGAAATAAATCATGAAATGAATCATGAATCATGAATTGTATCATAAATCATTTATCATGAATTGAATCCTGAATCATGAATCGAATCATAAATCATGAATTGAATCATAAATCATGAATCATGAAACGAATCATAAATCATGAATCAAATCATGAATCAAGAATCATGAATCATGAATCAAATCATGAATCATGAATCATGAATTGAATCATGAATCATGGATCATGAATTGAATCAAGAATCATGAATCGAATCATGAATCAAATCATGAATCATGAATTGAATCATGAATTGAATCATTAATCATGAAATGAATCATGAATCATGAATCAAATCATGAATCATGAATTGAATCATGAATCATGAATTGAATCATGAATTATGAATCATGAATCATGAATGGAATCAAGAATCATGAATCGAATCATGAATCGTGATTTGAATCATGAATTGAATCATGAATCATGAAATGAATCATGAATCATGAATCAAATCATGAATCATGAAATGAATCATGAATCATGAATGGAATCAAGAATCATGAATCAAATCATGAATCGAATCATGAATCATGAATTGATTCATTAATTGAATCATGAATCATGAAATGAATCATGAATCATGAATCAAATCATGAATCATGAATTGAATCATAAATCATGAATTGAATCATGAATCATGAAATGAATCATGAATCATGAAATGAATCATGAATCGAATCATGAATCATGAATCGAATCATGAATCATGAATTGAATCATGAATTGAATCATGAATTCAATCATGAATCATGAAATAAATCATGAATTGAATCATGAATTGAATCATGAATCATGAACTAAATCATGAATCAAGAATCATGAATCATGAATCAAATCATGAATCATGAAATGAATCATGAATTGAGTCATGAATCATGAATCATGAATTGAATCATGAATCATGAATCATAAATTATGAATTGAATCATGAATCATGAAACAAATCATGAATCATGAATTGAATCATGAATCATGAATCATAAATTATGAATTGAATCATGAATCATGAAACAAATCATAAATCATGAATCATGAATTAAATCATGAATCATAAATCGACTCATGAATCATGAATTAAATCATGAATCTTCAATTGAATCATGAATCATGAATTAAATCATGAATCTTAAATCGAATCATGAATCATGAATCGAATCATGAATCATGAATTGAATCATGGATTGAATCTTGAATCATGAATCATGAATTGAATCATGAATCATGAATTGAATCATGAATTGAATCATGAATCATGAATTGAATCATGAATTATGAATCAAATCATGAATCGAATCATGAATCATGAATTGAATCATGAATTGAATCATGAATCATGAATTATGAATCTAATCATGAATCATGAATCATGAATTGAATCATGAATCATGAACGGAATCATGAATTGAATCCTGAATCATGAATCATGAAATGAATCATGAATCATGAATTGAATCATGAATCATGAATTGAATCATGAATTGAATCATGAATCATGAATGGAATCATGAACCATGAATCATGAATTGAATCATGAATCATGAATGGAATCATGAACCATGAATCATGAATTGAATCATGAATCATGAATTGAATCATGAATCGAATCATGAATCGAATCATGAATCATGAATTGAATCATGAATTGAATCATGAATCAAGAATCATGAAATGAATCATGAATTAAATCATGAAATGAATCATGAAGCATGAAATGAATCATAAATCATTAATCATGAATTGAATCATGAATCATGAACTAAATCATGAATCAAGAATCATGAATCATGAATCAAATCATGAATCATGAGTCATGAATTGAGTCATGAATCATGAATCATGAATTGAATCATGAATCATGAATCATAAATTATGTATTGAATCATGAATCATGAAACAAATCATGAATCATGAATCGAATCATGAATCATGAATCATGAATCGAATCATGAATCATGAATTGAATCATGAATCATGAATTGAAACATGAATCATGAATCATGAATTGAATCATGAATAATGAAATAAATCATGAATTGAATCATGAATTGAGTCATGAATCATGAAATAAATCATGAATTGAATCATGAATCATGAATTGAATCATGAATCATGAATCGAATCATGAATCATGAATCGAATCATGAATCATGAATTGAATCATGAATCATGAATTGAATCATGAATCATGAATTAAATCATGAATCATAAATCGACTTATGAATCACGAATTAAATCATGAATTGAATCATGAATCAAGAATCATGAAATGAATCATGAATTAAATCATGAAATGAATCATGAATCATGAATTGAATCATAAATCATTAATCATGAATTGAATCATGAATCATGAACTAAATCATGAATCAAGAATCATGAATCATGAATCAAATCATGAATCGTGAATCATGAATTGAGTCATGAATCATGAATCATGAATTGAATCATGAATCATGAATCGTAAATTATGAATTGAATCATGAATCATGAAACAAATCATGAATCATGAATTGAATCATGAATCATGAATCATAAATTATGAATTGAATCATGAATCATGAATCGAATCATGAATCATGAATCATGAATTAAATCATGAATCATGAATCGAATCATGATTCAGGAATTAAATCATGAATCATGAATCATGAATCATGAATCATGAATTGAATCATGAATCATGAATCGAATCATGAATCATGAATCGAATCATGAATTAATGAATTGAATCATGAATCATGAATTGAATCATGAATCATGAATCATGAATCATGAATTGAATCATGAATCATGAATCATGAATCATGAATTGAATCATGAATTGAATCATGAATCATGAATCGAATCATGAATCAGGAATTGAATCATGAATTATGAATCATGAATTGAATTATGAATCATGAATTCAATCATGAATTGAATCATGAATCATAAATCATAAAATTAATCTTGAAATAAATCATGAAATGAATCATGAATCATGAATTGAATCATAAATCATTAATCATGAATCATGAATTGAATCATGAATCATGAACTGAATCATGAATTGAATCCTGAATCATGAATCATGAAATGAATCATGAATCATGAATTGAATCATGAATCATGAATTGAATCATGAAATGAATCATGAATTGAATCATGAATCATGAATCGAATCATAAATCATGAATTAAATCATGAATCATGAATTGAATTATGAATCATGAATTCAATCATGAATTGAATCATGAATCATAAATCATGAAATGAATCTTGAAATAAATCATGAAATGAATCATGAATCATGAATTGAATCATAAATCATTAATCATGAATCGAATCATGAATCAAGAATCATGAATTGAATCATGAATCATGAACTGAATCATGAATTGAATCCTGAATCATGAATCATGAATCATGAATTGAATCATGAATCGAATCATGATTCATGCATTGAATCATGAATCATGAATTGAATCATGAAATGAATCATGAATTGAATCATGAATCATGAATCGAATCATAAATCATGAATTGAATCATGAATTATGAATCATGAATTGAATCATGAATCATGAATTGAATCATGAATTGAATCATGAATCATAAATCATGAAATGAATCATGAAATAAATCATGAAATGAATCATGAATCATGAATTGTATCATAAATCATTTATCATGAATTGAATCCTGAATCATGAATCGAATCATAAATCATGAATTGAATCATAAATCATGAATCATGAAACGAATCATAAATCATGAATCAAATCATGAATCAAGAATCATGAATCATGAATCAAATCATGAATCATGAATCATGAATTGAATCATGAATCATGGATCATGAATTGAATCAAGAATCATGAATCGAATCATGAATCAAATCATGAATCATGAATTGAATCATGAATTGAATCATTAATCATGAAATGAATCATGAATCATGAATCAAATCATGAATCATGAATTGAATCATGAATCATGAATTGAATCATGAATTATGACTCTTTACATGAATCATGAATCATGAATCATGAATCGAATCATGAATCATGAAGAATCATGAATCATGAATCATGAATTGAATCATGAATCATGAATCATGAATCATGAATGGAATCAAGAATCATGAATCGAATCATGATCGTGATTTGAATCATGAATTGAATCATGAATCATGAAATGAATCATGAATCATGAATCAAATCATGAATCATGAAATGAATCATGAATCATGAATGGAATCAAGAATCATGAATCAAATCATGAATCGAATCATGAATCATGAATTGATTCATGAATTGAATCATGAATCATGAAATGAATCATGAATCATGAATCAAATCATGAATCATGAATTGAATCATAAATCATGAATTGAATCATGAATCATGAAATGAATCATGAATCGAATCATGAATCATGAATCGAATCATGAATCATGAATTGAATCATGAATTGAATCATGAATTCAATCATGAATCATGAAATAAATCATGAATTGAATCATGAATTGAATCATGAATCATGAACTAAATCATGAATCAAGAATCATGAATCATGAATCAAATCATGAATCATGAAATGAATCATGAATTGAGTCATGAATCATGAATCATGAATTGAATCATGAATCATGAATCATAAATTATGAATTGAATCATGAATCATGAAACAAATCATGAATCATGAATTGAATCATGAATCATGAATCATAAATTATGAATTGAATCATGAATCATGAAACAAATCATGAATCATGAATCATAAATTATGAATTGAATCATGAATCATGAAACAAATCATGAATCATGAATTGAATCATGAATCATGAAATATGAATCTAATCATGAATCATGAATCATAAATCGAACCATGAATCATGAATCATGAATTGAATCATGAATCATGAATCGAATCATGAATCATGAATCGAATCATGAATCATGAATCGAATCATGAATCATGAATCATGAATTGAATCATGATTCATGAATCATGAATCATGAATTGAATCATAAATCATGATTTGAATCATGAATCATGAATTGAATCATGAAACATGAATCATGAATCATGAATTGAATCATGAATCATGAATTGAATCATGAATCATGAATCATGAATCATGAATCATGAATTGAATCATGATTCATGAATCATGAATCATGAATTGAATCATAAATCATGATTTCAATCATGAATCATTAATTGAATCATGAATCATGAATCGAATCATGAATCATGAATCGAATCATGAATCATGAATCGAATCATGAATCATGAATTGAATCATGAATTGAATCATGAATCATGAATCGAATCATGAATCATGAATGGAATCAAGAATCATGAATCAAATCATGAATCGAATCATGAATCATGAATTGAATCATGAATTGAATCATGAATCATGAAATGAATCATGAATCATGAATCAAATCATGAATCATGAATTGAATCATAAATCATGAATTGAATCATGAATCATGAATCGAATCATGAATCATGAATTGAATCATGAATCATGAATTGAATCATGAATCAAATCATGAATCATGAATTGAATCATGAATCATGAATGGAATCAAGAATCATGAATCAAATCATGAATTGAATAATGAATCATGAATTGAATCATGAATTGAATCATGAATCATGAAATGAATCATGAATCATGAATCAAATCATGAATCATGAATTGAATCATAAATCATGAATTGAATCATGAATCATTAATCGAATCATGAATCGAATCATGAATCATGAAATGAATCATGAATCGAATCATGAATCATGAATTGAATCAAATCATGAATCATGAATTGAATCATAAATCATGAATTGAATCATGAATCATGAATCGAATCATGAATCGAATCATGAATCATGAAATGAATCATGAATTGAATCATGAATCATGAAATAAATCATGAATTGAATCATGAATTGAATCATGAATCATGAACTAAATCATGAATCAAGAATCATGAATCATGAATCAAATCATGAATCATGAAATGAATCATGAATTGAGTCATGAATCATGAATCATGAATTGAATCATGAATCATGAATCATAAATTATGAATTGAATCATGAATCATGAAAGAAATCATGAATCATGAATTGAATCATGAATCATAAATTATGAATTGAATCATGAATCATGAAACAAATCATGAATCATGAATTGAATCATGAATCATGAAATATGAATCTAATCATGAATCATGAATCATAAATCGAACCATGAATCATGAATCATGAATTGAATCGTGAATCATGAATCGAATCATGAATCATGAATTGAATCATGAAACATGAATCATGAATCATGAATCATGAATTGAATCATGAATCATGAATTGAATCATGAATCATGAATTGAATCATGAATCATGAATCATGATTTGAATCATGAATCATGAATTGAATCATGGAAACATGAATCATGAATCATGAATCATGAATTGAATCATGAATCATGAATTGAATCATGAATCATGAATTGAATCATGAATCATGAATCATGAATTGAATCATGATTCATGAATCATGAATCATGAATTGAATCATAAATCATGATTTGAATCATGAATCATTAATTGAATTATGAATCATGAATCGAATCATGAATCGAATCATGAATCATGAATTGAATCATGAATAGAATCATGAATCATGGATCATAAAATGAATCCTGAATCATTAATCGAATCATGAATCATGAATTGAATCATGAATTGAATCATGAATCAAATCATGAACCATGAATCATGAATTGAATTATGAATCATGAATTGAATCATGAATTGAATCATGAATCATGAATCGAATCATGAATCAGGAATTGAATCATGAATTATGAATCATGAATCGAATCATGAATCATGAATCATGAATTGAATCATGAATCATGAACTGAATCATGAATTGAATCCTGAATCATGAATCATGAAATGAATCATGAATTGAATTATGAATCATGAATTGAATCATGAATTGAATCATGAATCATGAATCGAATCATGAATCAGGAATTGAATCATGAATTATGAATCATGAATCGAATCATGAATCATGAATCATGAATTGAATCATGAATCATGAACTGAATCATGAATTGAATCCTGAATCATGAATCATGAAATGAATCATGAATCATAAAATGAATTATGAATTGAGTCATGAATCATGAAGCAAATCATAAATCATGAATTGAATCATGAATCATGAATTGAATAATGAATCATGAATTGAATCATGAATTGAATCATGAATCATGAATTGAATCATGAATCATGAATTGAATCATGAATCATGAATCGAATCATGAATCATGAATCGAATCATGAATCATGAATTGAATCATGAATTATGAATTGAATCATGAATTGAATCATGAATTGAATCATGAATCATGAAATAAATCATGAATTGAATCATGAATTGAATCATGAATCATGAATTGAATCATGAATCATGAATTGAATCATAAATCATGAATTGAATCATGAATCATGAATTGAATCATGAATCATGAATCATGAAATGAATCATGAATCATGAATTGAATCATGAATCATAAATCAAATCATGAATCATAAATCGAATCATGAATCATGAATTGAATCATGAATCATGAATTGAATCATGAATCATGAATTGAATCATGAATCATGAATCATGAATAAATCATGAATCATAAATCGACTCATGAATCATGAATTAAATCATGAATCTTCAATCGAATCATGAATCATGAATTAAATCATGAATCTTCAATCGAATCATGAAATCATGAATCGAATCATGAATCATGAAATGAATCATGAATTTAATCATGAAATGAATTATGAATCATTAATTGAATCATGAATCATGAATCTTGAATCTTAATTTAAATCATAAATCATGAATCATGAAATGAATCATGAATTTAATCATGAATGAATTATGAATCATTAATTGAATCATGAATCATGAATCTTGAATCTTAATTAAATCATAAATCATGAATCATGAATTGAATCATGAATCATGAAATGAATCATGAATTTAATCATGAAATGAATTATGAATCATTAATTGAATCATGAATCATGAATCTTGAATCTTAATTTAAATCATAAATCATGAATCATGAATTGAATCATGAATCATGAACTGAATCATAATTTGAATCATGAATCATGAATCATGAAATGAATCATGAATCATGAAATGAATCATGAATCATGAATTGAATCATGAATTGAATCATGAATCATGAACTAAATCATGAATCAAGAATCATGAATCATGAATCATGAATTGAATCATGAATCATAAATCATTATTGAATCATGAATCATGAATCATGAATTGAATCATGAATCATGAATCATGAATTGATGAATCGAATCATAAATCATGAATCGAATCATGAATCATGAATCATGAATTGAATCATGAATCATGAATTATGAATCGAATCATGAATCATGAATCGAATCATGAATCATGAATTGAATCGTGAATCATGAATTGAATCATTAAATGAACCATGAATTGAATCATGAATCATGAATGGAATCATGAATCATGAATCGAATCATGAATCATGAATCATGAATCATGAATCAAATCATGAATCATGAATTGAATCATGAATCATGAATTGAATCATGAATTGAATCATGAATCATGAATTAAATCATGAAATGAATCATGAATCATGAATTGATTCATAAATCATTAATCATGAATTGAATCATGAATCATGAACTAAATCATGAATTGAATCATGAATCATGAATCATGAAACGAATCATGAATCATGAATCAAATCATGAATCAAGAATCATGAATCATTAATCATCATAAATCATGAATTGAATCATGAATCATAATTCATGAATGGAATCATGAATCATGAATTGAATCATGAATTGAATAATGAATCATGAAATGAATCATGAATCATGAATTGAATCATGAATCATGAATCGAATCATGAATCATGAATCGAATCATGAATCATGAATTTAATCATGAATCATAAATTAAATCATGAATCATGAATCATGAATTGAATCATGAATTGAATCATGAATCATGAATCATGAATTGAATCATGAATCATGAACTTAATCATGAATTGAATCCTGAATCATGAATCGAATCATGAATCATGAATCAAATCATGATTCATGCATTGAATCATGAATCATGAATTGAATCATGAAATGAATTGAATCATGAATTATGAATCGAATCATGAATCATGAATCGAATCATGAATCATGAATTGAATCGTGAATCATGAATTGAATCATTAAATGAACCATGAATTGAATCATGAATCATGAATGGAATCATGAATCATGAATCGAATCATGAATCATGAATCATGAATCATGAATCATGAATCAAATCATGAATCATGAATTGAATCATGAATCATGAATTGAATCATGAATTGAATCATGAATCATGAATTAAATCATGAAATGAATCATGAATCATGAATTGATTCATAAATCATTAATCATGAATTGAATCATGAATCATGAACTAAATCATGAATTGAATCATGAATCATGAATCATGAAACGAATCATGAATCATGAATCAAATCATGAATCAAGAATCATGAATCATTGATCATCATAAATCATGAATTGAATCATGAATCATAATTCATGAATGGAATCATGAATCATGAATCGAATCATGAATTGAATAATGAATCATGAAATGAATCATGAATCATGAATTGAATCATGAATCATGAAATGAATCATGAATCATGAATTGAATCATGAATCATAAATCAAATCATGAATCATAAATCGAATCATGAATCATGAATTGAATCATGAATCATGAATTGAATCATGAATCATGAATCATGAATTAAATCATGAATCATAAATCGACTCATGAATCATGAATTAAATCATGAATCTTCAATCGAATCATGAATCATGAATTAAATCATGAATCTTCAATCGAATCATGAATCATGAATCGAATCATGAATCATGAAATGAATCATGAATTTAATCATGAAATGAATTATGAATCATTAATTGAATCATGAATCATGAATCTTGAATCTTAATTTAAATCATAAATCATGAATCATGAAATGAATCATGAATTTAATCATGAAATGAATTATGAATCATTAATTGAATCATGAATCATGAATCTTGAATCTTAATTTAAATCATAAATCATGAATCATGAATTGAATCATGAATCATGAAAGGAATCATGAATTTAATCATGAAATGAATTATGAATCATTAATTGAATCATGAATCATGAATCTTGAATCTTAATTTAAATCATAAATCATGAATCATGAATTGAATCATGAATCATGAACTGAATCATAATTTGAATCATGAATCATGAATCATGAAATGAATCATGAATCATGAATTGAATCATGAATTGAATCATGAATCATGAACTAAATCATGAATCAAGAATCATGAATCATGAATCATGAATTGAATCATGAATCATAAATCATTATTGAATCATGAATCATGAATCATGAATTGAATCATGAATCATGAATCATGAATTGATGAATCGAATCATAAATCATGAATCGAATCATGAATCATGAATCATGAATTGAATCATGAATCATGAATTATGAATCGAATCATGAATCATGAATCGAATCATGAATCATGAATTGAATTGTGAATCATGAATTGAATCATTAAATGAACCATGAATTGAATGATGAATCATGAATGGAATCATGAATCATGAATCGAATCATGAATCATGAATCATGAATCATGAATCAAATCATGAATCATGAATTGAATCATGAATCATGAATTGAATCATGAATTGAATCATGAATCATGAATTAAATCATGAAATGAATCATGAATCATGAATTGATTCATAAATCATTAATCATGAATTGAATCATGAATCATGAACTAAATCATGAATTGAATCATGAATCATGAATCATGAAACGAATCATGAATCATGAATCAAATCATGAATCAAGAATCATGAATCATTAATCATCATAAATCATGAATAGAATCATGAATCATAATTCATGAATGGAATCATGAATCATGAATCGAATCATGAATTGAATAATGATTCATGAAATGAATCATGAATCATGAATTGAATCATGAATCATGAATCGAATCATGAATCATGAATCGAATCATGAATCATGAATTTAATCATGAATCATAAATTGAATCATGAATCATGAATCATGAATTGAATCATGAATTGAATCATGAATCATGAATCATGAATCATGAATTGAATCATGAATCATGAACTTAATCATGAATTGAATCCTGAATCATGAATCGAATCATGAATCATGAATCAAATCATGATTCATGCATTGAATCATGAATCATGAATTGAATCATGAAATGAATTGAATCATGAATTATGAATCGAATCATGAATCATGAATCGAATCATGAATCATGAATTGAATCGTGAATCATGAATTGAATCATTAAATGAACCATGAATTGAATCATGAATCATGAATGGAATCATGAATCATGAATCGAATCATGAATCATGAATCATGAATCATGAATCATGAATCAAATCATGAATCATGAATTGAATCATGAATCATGAATTGAATCATGAATTGAATCATGAATCATGAATTAAATCATGAAATGAATCATGAATCATGAATTGATTCATAAATCATTAATCATGAATTGAATCATGAATCATGAACTAAATCATGAATTGAATCATGAATCATGAATCATGAAACGAATCATGAATCATGAATCAAATCATGAATCAAGAATCATGAATCATTAATCATCATAAATCATGAATTGAATCATGAATCATAATTCATGAATGGAATCATGAATCATGAATCGAATCATGAATTGAATAATGAATCATGAAATGAATCATGAATCATGAATTGAATCATGAATCATGAATCGAATCATGTATCATGAATCGAATCATGAATCATGAATTTAATCATGAATCATAAATTGAATCATGAATCATGAATCATGAATTGAATCATGAATTGAATCATGAATCATGAATCATGAATCATGAATTGAATCATGAATCATGAACTTAATCATGAATTGAATCCTGAATCATGAATCGAATCATGAATCATGAATCAAATCATGATTCATGCATTGAATCATGAATCATGAATTGAATCATGAAATGAATTGAATCATGAATTATGAATCGAATCATGAATCATGAATCGAATCATGAATCATGAATTGAATCGTGAATCATGAATTGAATCATTAAATGAACCATGAATTGAATCATGAATCATGAATGGAATCATGAATCATGAATCGAATCATGAATCATGAATCATGAATCATGAATCATGAATCAAATCATGAATCATGAATTGAATCATGAATCATGAATTGAATCATGAATTGAATCATGAATCATGAATTAAATAATGAAATGAATCATGAATCATGAATTGATTCATAAATCATTAATCATGAATTGAATCATGAATCATGAACTAAATCATGAATTGAATCATGAATCATGAATCATGAAACGAATCATGAATCATGAATCAAATCATGAATCAAGAATCATGAATCATTAATCATCATAAATCATGAATTGAATCATGAATCATAATTCATGAATGGAATCATGAATCATGAATCGAATCATGAATTGAATAATGAATCATGAAATGAATCATGAATCATGAATTGAATCATGAATCATGAATCGAATCATGTATCATGAATCGAATCATGAATCATGAATTTAATCATGAATCATAAATTGAATCATGAATCATGAATCATGAATTGAATCATGAATTGAATCATGAATCATGAATCATGAATCATGAATTGAATCATGAATCATGAACTTAATCATGAATTGAATCCTGAATCATGAATCGAATCATGAATCATGAATCAAATCATGATTCATGCATTGAATCATAAATCATGAATTGAATCATGAATCATTAATTATGAATCGAATCATGAATCATGAATCAAATCATGATTCATGCATTGAATCATGAATCATGAATTGAATCAAGAAATGAATCATGAATTGAATCATGAATCATGAATCGAATCATGAATCATGAATCGAATCATAAATCATGAATTGAATCATGAATCATTAATCATGAATTGAATCATGAATCATGAATTCAATCATGAATTGAATCATGAATCACAAATCATGAAATGAATCATGAAATAAATCATGAAATGAATCATGAATCATGAATTGAATCATAAATCATTAATCATGAATTGAATCATGAATCATTAAACTAAGTCATGAATTGAATCATGAATCATGAATCATGAATTGAATCATGAATCATGATTTGAATCATGAATCATTAATTGAATCATGAATCATAATTCGAATCATGAATCATTAATCGAATCATGAATCATGAATTGAATCATGAATTGAATTATGAATCATGAATTGAATCATGAATTGAATCATGAATCATGAATCGAATAATGAATCAGGAATTGAATCATGAATTATGAATCATGAATCATGAATCATGAATCGAATCATGAATCATGAATCATGAATTGAATCATGAATCATGAACTGAATCATGAATTGAATCCTGAATCATGAATCATGAAATGAATCATGAATCATGAATCAAATCATGAATCATGAATCAAATCATGTATCATGCCTTGAATCATGAATCATGAATTGAATCATGAAATGAATCATGAATTGAATCATAAATCATGAATCGAATCATGAATCATGAATCATGAATCAAATCATGAATCATGAATTGAATCATGAATCATGAACTAAATCATGAATTGAATCATGAATCATTAATCATGAAACGAATCATGAATCATGAATCAAATCATGAATCAAGAATCATGAATCATGAATCATCATGAATCATGAATTGAATCATGAATCATAATTCATGAATGGAATCATGAATCATGAATCGAATCATGAATTGAATCATAAATTGAATAATGAATCATGAAATGAATCATGAATCATGAATTGAATCATGAATCATGAATCGTATCATGAATCATGAATTGAATCATGAATAGAATCATGAATCATGAATTGAATCATGAATCATGATTTGAATCATGAATCATTAATTGAATCATGAATCATGAATCGAATCATGAATCATTAATCGAATCATGAATCATGAATTGAATCATGAATTGAATCATGAATCAGGAATTGAATCATGAATTATGAATCATGAATCATGAATCATGAATCGAATCATGAATCATGAATCATGAATTGAATCATGAACTGAATCATGAAATGAATCCTGAATCATGAATCGAATCATGAATCATGCATTGAATCATGAATCATGAATTGAATCATGAAATAAATCATGAATTGAATCATGAATCATGAATCAAATCATAAATCATGAATTGAATCATGAATCATTAATTATGAATCGAATCATGAATCATAATTCAAATCATGATTCATGCATTGAATCATGAATCATGAATTGAATCATGAAATGAATCATGAATTGAATCATGAATCATGAATCGAATCATGAATCATAAATCGAATCATAAATCATGAATTGAATCATGAGTCATTAATCATGAATAGAATCATGAATCATGAATTCAATCATGAATTCAATCATGAATCACAAATCATGAAATGAATCATGAAATAAATCATGAAATGAATCATGAATCATGAATTGAATCATAAATCAATAATCATGAATTAAATCATGAATCATGAACTAAGTCATGAATTGAATCATGAATCATGAATCATGAATTGAAACATGAATCATGATTTGAATCATGAATCATTAATTGAATCATGAATCATTAATTGAATCGTGAATCATGAATCGAATCATGAATTGAATCATGAATCATGATTTGAATCATGAATCATTAATTGAATCAAGAATCATTAATTGAATCGTGAATCATGAATCGAATCATGAATCATGAATCGAATCATGAATCATGAATTGAATCATGAATTGAATCATGAATCATGAATTGAATCATGAATTGAATCATGAATCATGAATCATGAAATGAATCATGAATCATTAATCGAATCATGAATCATGAAATAAATCATGAATCGAATCATGAATCATGAATTGAATCATGAATCATGAATCGCATCATGAATCATGAATCGAATCATGAATCATGAATCATGAATTGAATCATTAATCATGAATCATGAAACGAATCATGAATCATGAATTGAAAAATGAATCATGAATCATGAATCATGAATCAAATCATGAATCATGAATCATGAATTGAATCATGAATCATGAATTGAATCATGAATTGAATCATGAATCATGAATTAAATCATGAAATGAATCATAAATCATGAATTGAATCATAAATCATTAATCATGAATTGAATCATGAATCATGAACTAAATCATGAATTGAATCATGAATCATTAATCATGAAACGAATCATGAATCATGAATCAAATCATGAATCAAGAATCATGAATCATGAATCATCATGAATCATGAATTGAATCATGAATCATAATTCATGAATGGAATCATGAATCATGAATCGAATCATGAATTGAATCATAAATTGAATAATGAATCATGAAATGAATCATGAATCATGAATTGAATCATGAATCATGAATCAAATCATGAATCATGAATTGAATCATGAATCATAAATTGAATCATGAATCATGAATCATGAATCATGAATTGAATCATGAATAGAATCATGAATCATGAATTGAATCATGAATCATGATTTGAATCATGAATCATTAATTGAATCATGAATCATGAATCGAATCATGAATCATTAATCGAATCATGAATCATGAATTGAATCATGAATTGAATCATGAATCAGGAATTGAATCATGAATTATGAATCATGAATCATGAATCATGAATCGAATCATGAATCATGAATCATGAATTGAATCATGAACTGAATCATGAAATGAATCCTGAATCATGAATCGAATCATGAATCATGAATCATGAATTGAATCATGAATCGAATCATGAATCATGAATCAAATCATGATTCATGCATTGAATCATGAATCATGAATTGAATCATGAAATAAATCATGAATTGAATCATGAATCATGAATCAAATCATAAATCATGAATTGAATCATGAATCATAAATCGAATCATAAATCATGAATTGAATCATGAGTCATTAATCATGAATAGAATCATGAATCATGAATTCAATCATGAATTGAATCATGAATCACAAATCATGAAATGAATCATGAAATAAATCATGAAATGAATCATGAATCATGAATTGAATCATAAATCAATAATCATGAATTAAATCATGAATCATGAACTAAGTCATGAATTGAATCATGAATCATGAATCATGAATTGAAACATGAATCATGATTTGAATCATGAATCATTAATTGAATCATGAATCATTAATTGAATCGTGAATCATGAATCGAATCATGAATTGAATCATGAATCATGATTTGAATCATGAATCATTAATTGAATCATGAATCATTAATTGAATCGTGAATCATGAATCGAATCATGAATCATGAATCGAATCATGAATCATGAATTGAATCATGAATTGAATCATGAATCATGAATCATGAAATGAATCATGAATCATTAATCGAATCATGAATCATGAATTGAATCATGAATTGAATCATGAATCAAATCATGAACCATGAATCATGAATTAAATTATGAATCATGAATTGAATCATGAATTGAATCATGAATCATGAATCGAATCATGAATCAGGAATTGAATCATGAATTATGAATCATGAATCATGAATCGAATCATGAATCATGAATCATGAATTGAATCATGAATCATGAACTGAATCATGAATTGAATCTTGATTCATGAATCATGAAATGAATAATGAATCATGAATTGAATCATGAATCGAATCATGAATCATGAATCGAATCATGATTCATGCATTGAATTATGAATCATGAATTGAATCATGAAATGTATCATGAATTGAATCGTGAATCATGAATCAAATCATAAATCATGAATTGAATCATGAATCATGAATTGAATAATGAATCATGAATTGAATCATGAATTGAATCATGAATTGAATCATGAATCATTAATTATGAATCGAATCATGAATCATAATTCAAATCATGATTCATGCATTGAATCATGAATCATGAATTGAATCATGAAATGAATCATGAATTGAATCATGAATCATGAATCGAATCATGAATCATAAATCGAATCATAAATCATGAATTGAATCATGAGTCATTAATCATGAATAGAATCATGAATCATGAATTCAATCATGAATTGAATCATGAATCACAAATCATGAAATGAATCATGAAATAAATCATGAAATGAATCATGAATCATGAATTGAATCATAAATCAATAATCATGAATTAAATCATGAATCATGAACTAAGTCATGAATTGAATCATGAATCATGAATCATGAATTGAAACATGAATCATGATTTGAATCATGAATCATTAATTGAATCGTGAATCATGAATCGAATCATGAATTGAATCATGAATCATGATTTGAATCATGAATCATTAATTGAATCATGAATCATTAATTGAATCGTGAATCATGAATCGAATCATGAATCATGAATCGAATCATGAATCATGAATTGAATCATGAATTGAATCATGAATCATGAATCATGAAATGAATCATGAATCATTAATCGAATCATGAATCATGAATTGAATCATGAATTGAATCATGAATCAAATCATGAACCATGAATCATGAATTAAATTATGAATCATGAATTGAATCATGAATTGAATCATGAATCATGAATCGAATCATGAATCAGGAATTGAATCATGAATTATGAATCATGAATCATGAATCGAATCATGAATCATGAATCATGAATTGAATCATGAATCATGAACTGAATCATGAATTGAATCTTGATTCATGAATCATGAAATGAATAATGAATCATGAATTGAATCATGAATCGAATCATGAATCATGAATCGAATCATGATTCATGCATTGAATTATGAATCATGAATTGAATCATGAAATGAATCATGAATTGAATCGTGAATCATGAATCAAATCATAAATCATGAATTGAATCATGAATCATGAATTGAATAATGAATCATGAATTGAATCATGAATTGAATCATGAATCATGAATTGAATCATCAATCATGAATTGAATCATGAATCATGAATCATGAAATGAATCATGAATCGAATCATGAATCATGAATTGAATCATGAATCATGAATTATGAATTGAATCATGAATTCAATCATGAATTGAATCATGAATCATGAAATAAATCATGAATTGAATCATGAATCATGAAATAAATCATGAATCGAATCATGAATCATGAATTGAATCATGAATCATGAATCGCATCATGAATCATGAATCGAATCATGAATCATGAATCGAATCATGAATCATGAATCATGAATTGAATCATTAATCATGAATCATGAAACGAATCATGAATCATGAATTGAAAAATGAATCATGAATCATGAATCATGAATCAAATCATGAATCATGAATCATGAATTGAATCATGAATCATGAATTGAATCATGAATTGAATCATGAATCATGAATTAAATCATGAAATGAATCATGAATCATGAATTGAATCATAAATCATTAATCATGAATTGAATCATGAATCATGAACTAAATCATGAATTGAATCATGAATCATTAATCATGAAACGAATCATGAATCATGAATCAAATCATGAATCAAGAATCATGAATCATGAATCATCATGAATCATGAATTGAATCATGAATCATAATTCATGAATGGAATCATGAATCATGAATCGAATCATGAATTGAATCATAAATTGAATAATGAATCATGAAATGAATCATGAATCATGAATTGAATCATGAATCATGAATCGAATCATGAATCATGAATTGAATCATGAATCATAAATTGAATCATGAATCATGAATCATGAATCATGAATTGAATCATGAATAGAATCATGAATCATGAATTGAATCATGAATCATGATTTGAATCATGAATCATTAATTGAATCATGAATCATGAATCGAATCATGAATCATTAATCGAATCATGAATCATGAATTGAATCATGAATTGAATCATGAATCAGGAATTGAATCATGAATTATGAATCATGAATCATGAATCATGAATCGAATCATGAATCATGAATCATGAATTGAATCATGAACTGAATCATGAAATGAATCCTGAATCATGAATCGAATCATGAATCATGAATCATGAATTGAATCATGAATCGAATCATGAATCATGAATCAAATCATGATTCATGCATTGAATCATGAATCATGAATTGAATCATGAAATAAATCATGAATTGAATCATGAATCATGAATCGAATCATAAATCATGAATTGAATCATGAATCATTAATTATGAATCGAATCATGAATCATAATTCAAATCATGATTCATGCATTGAATCATGAATCATGAATTGAATCATGAAATGAATCATGAATTGAATCATGAATCATGAATCGAATCATGAATCATAAATCGAATCATAAATCATGAATTGAATCATGAATCATTAATCATGAATAGAATCATGAATCATGAATTCAATCATGAATTGAATCATGAATCACAAATCATGAAATGAATCATGAAATAAATCATGAAATGAATCATGAATAATGAATTGAATCATAAATCAATAATCATGAATTAAATCATGAATCATGAACTAAGTCATGAATTGAATCATGAATCATGAATCATGAATTGAATCATGAATCATGATTTGAATCATGAATCATTAATTGAATAATGAATCATTAATTGAATCGTAAATCATGAATCGAATCATGAATTGAATCATGAATCATGATTTGAATCATGAATCATTAATTGAATCATGAATCATTAATTGAATCGTGAATCATGAATCGAATCATGAATCATGAATCGAATCATGAATCATGAATTGAATCATGAATTGAATCATGAATCATGAATCATGAAATGAATCATGAATCATTAATCGAATCATGAATCATGAATTGAATCATGAATTGAATCATGAATCAAATCATGAACCATGAATCATGAATTAAATTATGAATCATGAATTGAATCATGAAATGAATCATGAATCATGAATCGAATCATGAATCAGGAATTGAATCATGAATTATGAATCATGAATCATGAATCGAATCATGAATCATGAATCATGAATTGAATCATGAATCATGAACTGAATCATGAATTGAATCTTGATTCATGAATCATGAAATGAATAATGAATCATGAATTGAATCATGAATCGAATCATGAATCATGAATCGAATCATGATTCATGCATTGAATTATGAATCATGAATTGAATCATGAAATGTATCATGAATTGAATCGTGAATCATGAATCAAATCATAAATCATGAATTGAATCATGAATCATGAATTGAATAATGAATCATGAATTGAATCATGAATTGAATCATGAATTGAATCATGAATCATTAATTATGAATCGAATCATGAATCATAATTCAAATCATGATTCATGCATTGAATCATGAATCATGAATTGAATCATGAAATGAATCATGAATTGAATCATGAATCATGAATCGAATCATGAATCATAAATCGAATCATAAATCATGAATTGAATCATGAGTCATTAATCATGAATAGAATCATGAATCATGAATTCAATCATGAATTGAATCATGAATCACAAATCATGAAATGAATCATGAAATAAATCATGAAATGAATCATGAATCATGAATTGAATCATAAATCAATAATCATGAATTAAATCATGAATCATGAACTAAGTCATGAATTGAATCATGAATCATGAATCATGAATTGAAACATGAATCATGATTTGAATCATGAATCATTAATTGAATCGTGAATCATGAATCGAATCATGAATTGAATCATGAATCATGATTTGAATCATGAATCATTAATTGAATCATGAATCATTAATTGAATCGTGAATCATGAATCGAATCATGAATCATGAATCGAATCATGAATCATGAATTGAATCATGAATTGAATCATGAATCATGAATCATGAAATGAATCATGAATCATTAATCGAATCATGAATCATGAATTGAATCATGAATTGAATCATGAATCAAATCATGAACCATGAATCATGAATTAAATTATGAATCATGAATTGAATCATGAATTGAATCATGAATCATGAATCGAATCATGAATCAGGAATTGAATCATGAATTATGAATCATGAATCATGAATCGAATCATGAATCATGAATCATGAATTGAATCATGAATCATGAACTGAATCATGAATTGAATCTTGATTCATGAATCATGAAATGAATAATGAATCATGAATTGAATCATGAATCGAATCATGAATCATGAATCGAATCATGATTCATGCATTGAATTATGAATCATGAATTGAATCATGAAATGAATCATGAATTGAATCGTGAATCATGAATCAAATCATAAATCATGAATTGAATCATGAATCATGAATTGAATAATGAATCATGAATTGAATCATGAATTGAATCATGAATCATGAATTGAATCATCAATCATGAATTGAATCATGAATCATGAATCATGAAATGAATCATGAATCGAATCATGAATCATGAATTGAATCATGAATCATGAATTATGAATTGAATCATGAATTCAATCATGAATTGAATCATGAATCATGAAATAAATCATGAATTGAATCATGAATCATGAAATAAATCATGAATCGAATCATGAATCATGAATTGAATCATGAATCATGAATCGCATCATGAATCATGAATCGAATCATGAATCATGAATCGAATCATGAAATGAATCATGAATCATGAATCGAATCATGAATCAGGAATTGAATCATGAATTATGAATCATGAATCATGAATCGAATCATGAATCATGAATCATGAATTGAATCATGAATCATGAACTGAATCATGAATTGAATCTTGATTCATGAATCATGAAATGAATAATGAATCATGAATTGAATCATGAATCGAATCATGAATCATGAATCGAATCATGATTCATGCATTGAATTATGAATCATGAATTGAATCATGAAATGTATCATGAATTGAATCGTGAATCATGAATCAAATCATAAATCATGAATTGAATCATGAATCATGAATTGAATAATGAATCATGAATTGAATCATGAATTGAATCATGAATTGAATCATGAATCATTAATTATGAATCGAATCATGAATCATAATTCAAATCATGATTCATGCATTGAATCATGAATCATGAATTGAATCATGAAATGAATCATGAATTGAATCATGAATCATGAATCGAATCATGAATCATAAATCGAATCATAAATCATGAATTGAATCATGAGTCATTAATCATGAATAGAATCATGAATCATGAATTCAATCATGAATTGAATCATGAATCACAAATCATGAAATGAATCATGAAATAAATCATGAAATGAATCATGAATCATGAATTGAATCATAAATCAATAATCATGAATTAAATCATGAATCATGAACTAAGTCATGAATTGAATCATGAATCATGAATCATGAATTGAAACATGAATCATGATTTGAATCATGAATCATTAATTGAATCGTGAATCATGAATCGAATCATGAATTGAATCATGAATCATGATTTGAATCATGAATCATTAATTGAATCATGAATCATTAATTGAATCGTGAATCATGAATCGAATCATGAATCATGAATCGAATCATGAATCATGAATTGAATCATGAATTGAATCATGAATCATGAATCATGAAATGAATCATGAATCATTAATCGAATCATGAATCATGAATTGAATCATGAATTGAATCATGAATCAAATCATGAACCATGAATCATGAATTAAATTATGAATCATGAATTGAATCATGAATTGAATCATGAATCATGAATCGAATCATGAATCAGGAATTGAATCATGAATTATGAATCATGAATCATGAATCGAATCATGAATCATGAATCATGAATTGAATCATGAATCATGAACTGAATCATGAATTGAATCTTGATTCATGAATCATGAAATGAATAATGAATCATGAATTGAATCATGAATCGAATCATGAATCATGAATCGAATCATGATTCATGCATTGAATTATGAATCATGAATTGAATCATGAAATGAATCATGAATTGAATCGTGAATCATGAATCAAATCATAAATCATGAATTGAATCATGAATCATGAATTGAATAATGAATCATGAATTGAATCATGAATTGAATCATGAATCATGAATTGAATCATCAATCATGAATTGAATCATGAATCATGAATCATGAAATGAATCATGAATCGAATCATGAATCATGAATTGAATCATGAATCATGAATTATGAATTGAATCATGAATTCAATCATGAATTGAATCATGAATCATGAAATAAATCATGAATTGAATCATGAATCATGAAATAAATCATGAATCGAATCATGAATCATGAATTGAATCATGAATCATGAATCGCATCATGAATCATGAATCGAATCATGAATCATGAATCGAATCATGAATCATGAATCATGAATTGAATCATTAATCATGAATCATGAAACGAATCATGAATCATGAATTGAAAAATGAATCATGAATCATGAATCATGAATCAAATCATGAATCATGAATCATGAATTGAATCATGAATCATGAATTGAATCATGAATTGAATCATGAATCATGAATTAAATCATGAAATGAATCATGAATCATGAATTGAATCATAAATCATTAATCATGAATTGAATCATGAATCATGAACTAAATCATGAATTGAATCATGAATCATTAATCATGAAACGAATCATGAATCATGAATCAAATCATGAATCAAGAATCATGAATCATGAATCATCATGAATCATGAATTGAATCATGAATCATAATTCATGAATGGAATCATGAATCATGAATCGAATCATGAATTGAATCATAAATTGAATAATGAATCATGAAATGAATCATGAATCATGTATTGAATCATGAATCATGAATCGAATCATGAATCATGAATTGAATCATGAATCATAAATTGAATCATGAATCATGAATCATGAATCATGAATTGAATCATGAATAGAATCATGAATCATGAATTGAATCATGAATCATGATTTGAATCATGAATCATTAATTGAATCATGAATCATGAATCGAATCATGAATCATTAATCGAATCATGAATCATGAATTGAATCATGAATTGAATCATGAATCAGGAATTGAATCATGAATTATGAATCATGAATCATGAATCATGAATCGAATCATGAATCATGAATCATGAATTGAATCATGAACTGAATCATGAAATGAATCCTGAATCATGAATCGAATCATGAATCATGAATCATGAATTGAATCATGAATCGAATCATGAATCATGAATCAAATCATGATTCATGCATTGAATCATGAATCATGAATTGAATCATGAAATAAATCATGAATTGAATCATGAATCATGAATCGAATCATAAATCATGAATTGAATCATGAATCATTAATTATGAATCGAATCATGAATCATAATTCAAATCATGATTCATGCATTGAATCATGAATCATGAATTGAATCATGAAATGAATCATGAATTGAATCATGAATCATGAATCGAATCATGAATCATAAATCGAATCATAAATCATGAATTGAATCATGAATCATTAATCATGAATAGAATCATGAATCATGAATTCAATCATGAATTGAATCATGAATCACAAATCATGAAATGAATCATGAAATAAATCATGAAATGAATCATGAATAATGAATTGAATCATAAATCAATAATCATGAATTAAATCATGAATCATGAACTAAGTCATGAATTGAATCATGAATCATGAATCATGAATTGAATCATGAATCATGATTTGAATCATGAATCATTAATTGAATAATGAATCATTAATTGAATCGTAAATCATGAATCGAATCATGAATTGAATCATGAATCATGATTTGAATCATGAATCATTAATTGAATCATGAATCATTAATTGAATCGTGAATCATGAATCGAATCATGAATCATGAATCGAATCATGAATCATGAATTGAATCATGAATTGAATCATGAATCATGAATCATGAAATGAATCATGAATCATTAATCGAATCATGAATCATGAATTGAATCATGAATTGAATCATGAATCAAATCATGAACCATGAATCATGAATTAAATTATGAATCATGAATTGAATCATGAATTGAATCATGAATCATGAATCGAATCATGAATCAGGAATTGAATCATGAATTATGAATCATGAATCATGAATCGAATCATGAATCATGAATCATGAATTGAATCATGAATCATGAACTGAATCATGAATTGAATCTTGATTCATGAATCATGAAATGAATAATGAATCATGAATTGAATCATGAATCGAATCATGAATCATGAATCGAATCATGATTCATGCATTGAATTATGAATCATGAATTGAATCATGAAATGAATCATGAATTGAATCATGAATCATGAATCAAATCATAAATCATGAATTGAATCATGAATCATGAATTGAATAATGAATCATGAATTGAATCATGAATTGAATCATGAATCATGAATCATGAAATGAATCATGAATCGAATCATGAATCATGAATTGAATCATGAATCATGAATTATGAATTGAATCATGAATTGAATCATGAATTGAATCATGAATCATGAAATAAATCATGAATTGAATCATGAATCATGAAATGAATCATGAATCATGAATTAAATCATAAATTATGAATTGAAAAATGAAACATGAATCATGAATCATGAATTGAATCATGAATCATGAAATGAATCATGAAATTAATCATGAATCATGAATCATGAATCGAATCATGAATCGAATCATGAATCAAATCATGAATCATGAATCATGAATCTAATCATGAATTATGAATCAAATCATGAATCAAGAATCATGATTTGAATCATGAATCATAATTCATGAATGGAATCATGAATCATGAATCGAACCATGAATTGAATCATGAATTGAATAATGAATCATGAAATGAATCATGAATCATGATCTGAATCATGAATCGAATCATGAATCATGAATTGAATCATGAATCATAAATTGAATCATGAATCATGAATCATGAATCATGAATTGAATCATGAATTGAATCATGAATCATGAATCATGAATCATGAATTGAATCATGAATCATGATTTGAATCATGAATCATTAATTGAATCATGAATCATGAATCGAATCATGAATCATTAATCGAATCATGAATCATGAATTGAATCATGAATTGAATCATGAATCAGGAATTGAATCATGAATTATGAATCATGAATCATGAATCATGAATCGAATCATGAATCATGAATCATGAATTGAATGATGAATCATGAACTGAATCATGAATTGAATCCTGAATCATGAATCGAATCATGAATCATGAATCATGAATTGAATCATGAATCGAATCATGAATCATGAATCAAATCATGATTCATGCATTGAATCATGAATCATGAATTGAATCATGAAATGAATCATGAATTGAATCTTGAATCATGAATCGAATCATAAATCATGAATTAAATCATGAATCATTAATTATGAATCGAATCATGAATCATGAATCAAATCATGATTCATGCATTGGATCATGAATCATGAATTGAATCATGAAATGAATCATGAATTGAATCATGAATCATGAATCGAATCATGAATCATGAATCGAATCATAAATCATGAATTGAATCATGAATCATTAATCATGAATTCAATCATGAATCATGAATTCAATCATGAATTGAATCATGAATCATGAATCGAATCATGAATCATTAATCGAATCATGAATCATGAATTGAATCATGAATTGAATTATGAATTATGAATTGAATCATGAATTGAATCATGAATCATGAATCGAATCATGAATCAGGAATTGAATCATGAATTATGAATCATGAATCATGAATCATGAATCATGAAATGAATCATGAATTAAATCATGAATCGAATCATGAATCATGAATCAAATCATGATTTATGCATTGAATCATGAATCATGAATTGAATCATGAAATGAATCATGAATTGAATCATGAATCATGAATCGAAACCTAAATCATGAATTGAATCATGAATCATGAATCATGAATTCAATCATGAATCATGAATTGAATCATGAATTGAATCATGAATCATAAATCATGAAATGAATCATGAAATAAATTATGAAATGAATCATGAATCATGAATTGAATCATAAATCATTAATCATGAATTGAATCATGAATTATGAACTAAATCATGAATTGAATCATAAATCATGAATCATGAAACGAATCATAAATCATGAATCAAATCATGAATCAAGAATCATGAATCAAATCATGAATCATTAATCATGAATTGAATCATGAATCATGAATCATGAATTGAATCAAGAATCATGAATCGAATCATGAATCAAATCATGAATCATGAATTGAATCATGAATTGAATCATGAATCATGATTCATTTCATGAATCATAAATCAAATCATGAATCATGAATTGAATCATGAATCATGAATTGAATCATGAATCATGAATTATGAATCTAATCATGAATCATGAATCTTGAATTGAATCATGAATTGAATCATGAATCATGAATTGAATCATGAATTGAATCATGAATCATGAATTGAATCATGAATTGAATCATGAATCAAGAATCATGAAATGAATCATGAATTAAATCATGAAATGAATCATGAATCATGAATTGAATGATAAATCATTAATCATGAATTGAATCATGAATCATGAACTAAATCATGAATCAAGAATCATGAATCATGAATCAAATCATGAATCATGAATTGAGTCATGAATCATGAATCATGAATTCAATCATGAATCATGAATTGAATCATGAATTGAATCATGAATCATTAATCATGAAATGAATCATGAAATAAATCATGAAATGAATCATGAATCAAGAATTGAATCATAAATCATTAATCATGAATTGAATCATGAATTATGAACTAAATCATATATTGAATCATAAATCATGAATCATGAAACGAATCATAAATCATGAATCAAATCATGAATCAAGAATCATGAATCAAATCATGAATCATTAATCATGAATTGAATCATGAATCATGAATCATGAATTGAATCAAGAATCATGAATCGAATCATGAATCAAATCATGAATCATGAATTGAATCATGAATTGAATCATGAATCATGATTCATTTCATGAATCATAAATCAAATCATGAATCATGAATTGAATCATGAATCATGAATTGAATCATGAATCATGAATTATGAATCTAATCATGAATCATGAATCATGAATTGAATCATGAATTGAATCATGAATCATGAATTGAATCATGAATTGAATCATGAATAATGAATTGAATCATGAATTGAATCATGAATCAAGAATCATGAAATGAATCATGAATTAAATCATAAAATGAATCATGAATCATGAATTGAATGATAAATCATTAATCATGAATTGAATCATGAATCATGAACTAAATCATGAATCAAGAATCATGAATCATGAATCAAATCATGAATCATGAATTGAGTCATGAATCATGAATCATGAAACAAATCATGAATCATGAATTGAATCATAATTCATGAATCATTAATTATGAATTGAATCATGAATCATGAAACAAATCATGAATCATGAATTGAATCATGAATCATGAAATATGAATCTAATCATGAATCATGAATCATGAATCGAATCATGAATCATGAATTGAATCATGAATCATGAAACGAATCATGAATCATGAATCGAATCATAAATCATGAATCGAATCATGAATCATGAATTGAATCATGAATCATTAATTGAATCATGAATCATTAATTGAATCATAAATCATGAATCATGAATCATGAATCAAATCATGAATCATGAATCAAGTCATGAATCATGAATCATGAATTGAATCATGAATCATGAAATGAATCATGAATCATGAATTAAATCATAAATCATGAATTGAAAAATGAAACATGAATCATGAATCATGAATTGAATCATGAATCATGAAATGAATCATGAAATTAATCATGAATCATGAATCATGAATCGAATCATGAATCGAATCATGAATCAAATCATGAATCATGAATCATGAATCGAATCATGAATCATGAATCAAATCATGAATCAAGAATCATGAATCATGAATCATCATGAATCATGAATTGAATCATGAATCATAATTCATGAATGGAATCATGAATCATGAATCGAATCATGAATTGAATCATGAATTGAATAATGAATCATGAAATGAATCATGAATCATGAATTGAATCATGAATCAAATCATGAATCATGAATTGAATCATGAATCATAAATGGAATCATGAATCATGATTCATGAATCATGAATCATGAATTGAATCATGAATCATGAATCATGAATTATGAATTAAATCATGAATCATAAAACGAATCATGAATCATGAATCGATTTATAAATCATGAATCGAATCATGAATCATGAATTGAATCATGAATTATGAATTGACTCATGAATCATGAAATGAATCATGAATCATGAATTGAATCATGAATCATGAATCATGAAATGAATCATGAATCATGAATTGAATCATGAATCATGAATCATGAAATGAATCATGAATCATGAATCATGAATTGAATCATGAATCATGAATCGAATCATGAATCATGAGTTGAATCATGAATCATGAAACGAATCATGAATCATGAATCAAATCATGAATCATGAATTGAATCATGAATCATGAATTGAATCATAAATCATTAATTGAATCATAAATCATGAATCGAATCATGAATCGAATAATGAATCAAGAATCATGAATCGAATCATGAATCATGAATCGAATCAAGAATCATGAATCGAATCATGAATTGAATAATGAATCATGAATCATGAATTTAATCATGAATCATGAAACGAATCATGAATCATGAATCGAATCATAAATCATGAATCGAATCATGAATCATGAATTGAATCATGAATCATTAATTGAATCATGAATCATTAATTGAATCATAAATCATGAATCATGAATCATGAATCAAATCATGAATCATGAATCAAGTCATGAATCATGAATCATGAATTGAATCATGAATCATGAAATGAATCATGAATCATGAATTAAATCATAAATTATGAATTGAAAAATGAAACATGAATCATGAATCATGAATTGAATCATGAATCATGAAATGAATCATAAAATTAATCATGAATCATGAATCATGAATCGAATCATAAATCGAATCATGAATCAAATCATGAATCATGAATCATGAATCGAATCATGAATCATGAATCAAATCATGAATCAAGAATCATGAATCATGAATTGAATCATGAATCATAATTCATGAATGGAATCATGAATCATGAATCGAATCATGAATTGAATCATGAATTGAATAATGAATCATGAAATGAATCATGAATCATGAATTGAATCATGAATCGAATCATGAATCATGAATTGAATCATGAATCATAAATCGAATCATGAATCATGAATCATGAATCATGAATTGAATCATGAATCATAAATTGAATCATTAAACATGAATCATGAATCATGAATTGAATCATGAATCATTAATTGAATCATGAATCATGATTTGAATCATGAATCATTAATTGAATCATGAATCGAATCATGAATCATTAATCGAATCATGAATCATGAATTGAGTCATGAATTGAATCATGAATCAGGAATTGAATCATGAATTATGAATCATGAATCATGAATCGAATCATGAATCATGAATCATTAATTGAATCATGAATCATGAACTGAATCATGAATTGAATCCTGAATCATGAATCAAATCATGAATCATGAATTGAATCATGAATCGAATCATGAATCATGAATCAAATTATGATTCATGCATTGAATCATGAATCATGAATTGAATCATGAAATGAATCATGAATTGAATCATGAATCATGAATCGAATCATAAATCATGAATTGAATCATGAATCATTAATTATGAATCGAATCATGAATCATGAATCAAATCATGAATCATGAATTGAATCATGAAATGAATCATGAATTGAATCATGATTTATGAATCGAATCATGAATCATGAATCAAATCATAAATCATGAATTGAATCATGAATCATTAATCATGAATTGAATCATGAATCATGAATTCAATCATGAATTGAATCATGAATCACAAATCATGAAATGAATCATGAAATAAGTCATGAAATGAATCATGAATCATGAATTGAATCATAAATCATTAATCATGAATTGAATCATGAATCATGATTTGAATCATGAATCATTAATTGATACATGAATCATGAATCGAATCATGAATCATTAATCGAATCATGAATCATGAATTGAATCATGAATTGAATTATGAATTATGAATTGAATCATGAATTGAATCATGAATCATGAATCGAATCATGAATCAGGAATTGAATCATGAATTATGAATCATAAATCATGAATCATGAATCATGAAATGAATCATGAATCATGAATTGAATCATGAATCGAATCATGAATCATGATTCAAATCATGATTCATGCATTGAATTATGAATCATGAATTGAATCATGAAATGAATCATGAATTGAATCATGAATCATGAATCGAATCATGAATCATGAATCGAATCATAAATCATGAATTGAATCATGAATCATGAATTCAATCATGAATCGTGAATTCAATCATGAATTGAATCATGAATCATAAATCATGAAATGAATCATGAAATAAATCATGAAATGAATCATGAATCATGAATTGAATCATAAATCATTGATCATGAATTGAATCATGAATTATGAACTAAATCATGAATTGAATCATAAATCATGAATCATGAAACAAATCATAAATCATGAATCAAATCATGAATCATGAATTGAATCATGAATCATGAATCATGAATCATGAATCATGAATTGAATCAAGAATCATGAATCGAATCATGAATCAAATCATGAATCATGAATTGAATCATGAATCATGAATTGAATCATGAATCATGAATTATGAATCTAATCATGAATCATGAATCATGAATTGAATCATGAATCATGAATTATGAATCTAATCATGAATCATGAATCATGAATTATGAATCTAATCATGAATCATGAATCATGAATTGAATCATGATTCATGAATCGAATTATAAATCATCATTTGAATCATGAATTGAATCATGAATCAAGAATCATGAAATGAATCATGAATTAAATCATGAAATGAATCATGAATCATGAATTGAATCATAAATCATTAATCATGAATTGAATCATGAATCATGAACTAAATCATGAATCAAGAATCATGAATCATGAATCAAATCATGAATCATGAATTGAGTCATGAATCATGAATCATGAATTGAATCATGAATCATGAATCATAAATTATGAATTGAATCATGAATCATGAAACAAGTCATGAATCATGAATTGAATCATAATTCATGAATCATAAATTATGAATTGAATCATGAATCATGAAACAAATCATGAATCATGAATTGAATCATGAATCATGAAATATGAATCTAATCATGAATCATGAATCATGAATCGAATCATGAAGCATGAATTGAATCATGAATCATGAATCGAATCATGATTCAAGAATTAAATCATGAATAATGAATCATGAATCATGAATCGAATCATGAATCATGAATCATGAATTGAATCATGAATCATGAACTGAATCATAATTTGAATCATGAATCATGAAATGAATCATGAATCATGAATTGAATCATGAATCGAATCATAAATCATGAATCGAATCACGAATCATGAATCGAATCATGAATCATGAATTGAATCATGAATTGAATCATGAATCATGAATTCAATCATGAATTGAATCATGAATCATAAATCATGAAATGAATCATGAAATAAATCATGAAATGAATCATGAATCATGAATTGAATCATGAATCATGAACTAAATCATGAATTGAATCATGAATCATGAATCATGAATTGAATCATGAATCATGATTTGAATCATGAATCATTAATTGAATCATGAATCATGAATCGAATCATGAATCATTAATCGAATTATGAATCATGAATTGAATCATGAATTGAATCATGAATCATGAATTGAATCATGAATCAGGAATTGAATCATGAATTATGAATCATGAATCATGACTCATGAATCGAATCATGAATCATGAATCATGAATTGAATCATGAATCATGAACTGAATCATGAATTGAATCCTGAATCATGAATCATGAAATGAGTCATGAATCATGAATTGAATCATGAATCGAATCATGAATCATGAATCAAATCATGATTCATGCATTTAATCATGAATCATGAATTGAATCATGAAATGAATTATGAATTGAATCATGAATCATGAATCGAATCATAAATCATGAATTGAATCATGAATCATGAATCATGAATTAAATCATGAATCATGAATTGAATCATGAATTGAATCATGAATCATAAATCATGAATTGAATCATGAATTATGAACTAAATCATGAATTGAATCATAAATCATGAATCATGAATTGAATCATGAATCATGAATCATAAATTATGAATTGAATCATGAATCATGAATCAAATCATGAATCATGAATTGAGTCATGAATCATGAATCATGAATTGAATCATGAATCATAAATTATGAATTGAATCATGAATCATGAAACAAGTCATGAATCATGAATTGAATCATAATTCATGAATCATAAATTATGAATTGAATCATGAATCATGAAACAAATCATGAATCATGAATTGAATCATGAATCATGAAATATGAATCTAATCATGAATCATGAATCATGAATCGAATCATGAAGCATGAATTGAATCATGAATCGAATCATGATTCAAGAATTAAATCATGAATCATGAATCATGAATCATGAATCGAATCATGAATCATGAATCATGAATTGAATCATGAATCATGAACTGAATCATAATTTGAATCATGAATCATGAAATGAATCATGAATCATGAATTGAATCATGAATCGAATCATAAATCATGAATCGAATCACGAATCATGAGTCGAATCATGAATCATGAATTGAATCATGAATTGAATCATAAATCATGAATTCAATCATGAATTGAATCATGAATCATAAATCATGAAATGAATCATGAAATAAATCATGAAATGAATCATGAATCATGAATTGAATCATAAATCATTAATCATGAATTGAATCATGAATCATGAACTAAATCATGAATTGAATCATGAATCATGAATCATGAATTGAATAATGAATCATGATTTGAATCATGAATCATTAATTGAATCATGAATCATGAATCGAATCATGAATCATTAATCGAATTATGAATCATGAATTGAATCATGAATTGAATCATGAATCATGAATTGAATCATGAATCAGGAATTGAATCATGAATTATGAATCATGAATCATGACTCATGAATCGAATCATAAATCATGAATTGAATCATGAATCATGAATCATGAATTAAATCATGAATCATGAATTGAATCATGAATTGAATCATGAATCATAAATCATGAAATGAATCATGAAATAAATCATGAAACGAATCATGAATCATGAATTGAATCATGAATCATGAACTGAATCATGAATCTAATCCTGAATCATGAATCATGAAATGAGTCATGAATCAAGAATTGAATCATGAATCGAATCATGAATCATGAATCAAATCATGATTCATGCATTTAATCATGAATCATGAATTGAATCATGAAATGAATCATGAATTGAATCATGAATCATGAATCGAATCATAAATCATGAATTGAATCATGAATCATGAATCATGAATTAAATCATGAATCATGAATTGAATCATGAATTGAATCATGAATCATAAATCATGAAATGAATCATGAAATAAATCATGAAACGAATCATGAATCATGAATTGAATCATAAATCATTAATCATGAATTGAATCATGAATTATGAACTAAATCATGAATTGAATCATAAATCATGAATCATGAAACGAATCATAAATCAATAATCAAATCATGAATCATGAATCAAATCATGAATCATGAATCATGAATTAAGTCATGAATCATGAATCATGAATAATGAATCATGAATTGAATCAAGAATCATGAATCGAATCATGAATCAAATCATGAATCATGAATTGAATCATGAATTGAATCATGAATCATGATTCATTTCATGAATCATGAATCAAATCATGAATCATGAATTGAATCATGAATCATGAATTGAATCATGAATCATGAATCATGAATCGAATCATGAATCATGAATTGAATCATGAATTGAATAATGAATCATGAATTGAATCATGAATCATGAATTGAATCATGAATCATGAATCATGAATCGAATCATGAATCATGAATTGAATAATGAATCATGAATTGAATCATGATTCATGAATCGAATCATGAATCGAATCATGAATCATGAATTGAATCATGAATTGAATCATGAATTGAATCATGAATCAAGAATCATGAAATGAATCATGAATTAAATCATGAATTGAATCATAAATCATTAATCATGAATTGAATCATGAATCATGAACTAAATCATGAATCAAGAATCATGAATCATGAATCAAATCATGAATCATGAATTGAATCATGAATCGAATCATAAATCATGAATCGAATCAAGAATCATGAATCGAATCATGAATCATGAATTGAATCATGAATTGAATCATGAATCATGAATTCAATCATGAATTGAATCAAGAATCATAAATCATGAAATGAATCATGAAATAAATCATGAAATGAATCATGAATCATGAATTGAATCATGAATCATGATTTGAATCATGAATCATTAATCGAATCATGAATCATGAATTGAATCATGAATTGAATTATAAATCATGAATTGAATCATGAATTGAATCATGAATCATGAATCGAATCATGAATCAGGAATTAAATCATGAATTATGAATCATGAATCATGAATCATGAATTGAATCATGAATCATGAACTGAATCATGATTTGAATCCTGAATCGAATCCTGAATCATGAATCATGCATTGAATCATGTATCATGAATTGAATCATGAAATGAATCATGAATTGAATCATGAATTGAATCATGAATTATGAATCATGAATCATGAATCATGAATTAAATCATGAATCATGAACTGAATCATGAATTGAATCCTGAATCATGAATCATGCATTGAATCATGTATCATGAATTGAATCATGAAATGAATCATGAATTGAATCATGAAATGAATCATGAATTGAATCATGAATCATGAATCGAATCATAAATCATGAAATGAATCATGAATCATGAATCATGAATTGAATCATGAATCATGAATTGAATCATGAATTGAATCATGAATTGAATCATGAATAGTGAAACGAATCATAAATCATGAATCAAATCATGAATCAAGAATCATGAATCATGAATCAAATCATGAATCATGAATCATGAATTGAATCATGAATCATGAATCATGAATCATGAATTAAATCAAGAATCATGAATCGAATCATGAATCAAATCATGAATCATGAATTGAATCATGAATCATGAATTGAATCATGAATTGAATCATGAATCATGATTCATTTCATGAATCATGAATGAAATCATGAATCATGAATTGAATCATGAATCATGAATTATGAATCTAATCATGAATCATGAATTGAATCATGAATCATGAATCATGAATCATGAATCATGAATCATGAATTGAATCATGAATTGAATCATGAATCATGAATTGAATCATGATTCATGAATCGAATCATGAATCGAATCATGAATCATGAATTGAATCATGAATTGAATCATGAATCAAGAATCATGAAATAAATAATGAATTAAATCATAAATCATTAATCATGAATTGAATCATGAATCATGAACTAAATCATGAATCAAGAATCATGAATCATGAATCAAATCATGAATCATGAATTGAGTCATGATTCATGAATCGAGTCATGAATCGAATCATGAATGATGAATTGAATCATGAATTGAATCATGAATCAAGAATCATTAAATGAATCATGAATTAAATCATGAAATGAATCATGAATCATGAATTGAATCATAAATCATTAATCATGAATTGAATCATGAATGATGAACTAAATCATGAATCAAGAATCATGAATCATGAATCAAATCATGAATCATGAATTGAGTCATGAATCATGAATCATGAATTGAATCATGAATCATGAATCATAAATTATGAATTGAATCATGAATCATGAAACAAATCATGAATCATGAATTGAATAATGAATCGAATCATAAATCATGAATCGAATCACGAATCATAAATCGAATCATGAATCATGAATTGAATCATGAATTGAATCATGAATCATGAATTCAATCATGAATTGAATCATGAATCATAAATCATGAAATGAATCATGATATAAATCATGAAATGAATCATGAATCATGAAATGAATCATGAATCATGAATTGAATCATGAATCGAATCATAAATCATGAATCGAATCACGAATCATTAATCGAATCATGAATCATGAATTGAATCATGAATTGAATCATGAATCATGAATTGAATCATGAATCATGAATGCAATCATGAATTGAATCATGAATCATAAATCATGAAATGAATCATGATATAAATCATGAAATGAATCATGAATCATGAATTGAATCATAAATCATTAATCATGAATTGAATCATGAATCATGAACTAAATCATGAATTGAATAATGAATCGTGAATCATGAATCATGAATTCAATCATGATTTAAATCATGAATCATTAATTGAATCATGAATCATGAATCGAATCATGAATCATTAATCGAATCATGAATCATGAATTGAATCATGAATTGAATTATGAATCATGAATCATGAATCGAATCATGAACCAGGAATTGAATCATGAATTATGAATCATGAATCATGAATCATGAATCGAATAATGAATCATAAATCATGAATTGAATCATGAATCATGAACTGAATCATGAATTGAATCCTGAATCATGAATAATGAAATTAATCATGAATCATGAATTGAATCATGAATCGAATCATGTATCAAATCATGAATCATGAATCAAATCATGATTCATGCATTGAATCATGAATCATGAATTGAATCATGAAATGAATCATGAATTGAATCATGAATCATGAATTGAATCATAAATTATGAATTGAGTCATGAATCATGTATCATGAATTGAATCATGAATCATGAATTTAATCATGAATTGAATCATGAATCATAAATCATGAAATGAATCATGAAATAAATCATGAAATGAATCATGAAATAAATCATGAAAAGAATCATGAATCATGAATTGAATCATAAATCATTAATCATGAATCAAATCATAATTCAAGAATCATGAATCATGAATCAAATCATGAATCATGAATCATGAATTGAATCATGAATCATGAATTGAATCAAGAATCATGAATCGAATCATGAATCAAAACATGAATCATGAATTGAATCATGAATTGAATCATGAATCATGATTCATTTCATGAATCATGAATCAAATCATGAATCATGAATTGAATCATGAATCATGATTTGAATCATGAATCATGAATTATGAATCTAATCATGAATCATGAATCATGAATTGAGTCATGAATCATGAATCATGAATCATGAATTGAATCATGAATCATTAATTGAATCATGAATCATGAATCGAATCATGAATCGAATCGTGAATCATGAATTAATTCATGAATTGAATCATGAATCAAGAATCATGAATTAAATCATGAAATGAATCATGAATCATGAATTGAATCATAAATCATTAATCATGAATTGAATTATGAATCATGAACTAAATCATGAATCAAGAATCATGAATAATGAATCAAATCATGAATCATGAATTGAGTCATGAATCATGAATCATGAATTGAATCATGAATCATGAATCATAAATTATGAATTGAATCATGAATCATGAAACAAATCATGAATCATGAATTGAATCATGAATCATGAATCATAAATTATGAATTGAATCATGAATCATGAAAAAAATCATGAATCATGAATTGAATCATGAATCATGAAATATGAATCTCATCATGAATCATGAATCATGAATCTAATCATGAATCATGAATTGAATCATGAATCATGAATCGAATTATGATTCAGGAATTAAATCATAAATCATGAATCATGAATCATGAATCATGAATTGAATCATGAATCATGAATCATGAATTGAATCATGAATCATGAACTGAATCATAATTTGAATCATGAATCATGAATCATGAAATGAATCATGAATCATGAATTGAATCATGAATCGAATCATAAATCAATAATCGAATCATGAATCATGAATTGAATCATGAATCATGAATTGAATCATGAATCAAATCATGAATCATGAATCATGAATTGAATCATGAATCGTGAATCATGAAATGAATCATGAATTAAATCATTAAATGAATCATGAATCATGAATTGAATCATAAATCATTAATCATGAATTGAATCATGAATCATGAACTAAATCATGAATCAAGAATCATAAATCATGAATCATGAATTGAATCATGAATCATGAATTATGAATTGAATCATGAATTATGAATCATGAATCATGAATCATGTATCAAATCATGAATCATGAATTGAATCATGAATTGAATCATGAATCATGAGTCATGAATTATTGATTGAATCATGAATCATGAAACAAATCATGAATCATGAATTGAATCATGAATTAAATCACATTTATGAATCGAATCATGAATCATGAATCGAATCATGAATCATGAATCATGAATTGAATCATGAATCATGAATCATGAATGGAATCATGAATCATGAATCGAATCATGAATCATGAATCGAATCATGAATCATAAATCATGAATTGAATCATGAATCATGAATCATGAATGGAATCATGAATCATGAATCGAATCATGAATCATAAATCGAATCATGAATCATGAATTGAATCATGAATTGAATAATGAATCATGAAATGAATCATAATTCATGAATTGAATCATGAATCATGAATCGAATCATGAATCATGAATTGAATCATGAATCATGAATCATGAATTGAATCATGAAACATGAAATAAATCATGAATTGAATCACGAATCATGAAATAAATCATGAATTGAATCATGAATTGAATCATGAATCATAAATTGAATCATGAATCATGAATCATGAATTGAATCATGAATCATGAATCATGAATTGAATCATGAATCGAATCATAAATCATGAATCGAATCACGAATTATTAATCGAATCATGAATCATGAATTGAATCATGAATTGAATCATGAATCATGAATTGAATCATGAATCATGAATGCAATCATGAATTGAATCATGAATCATAAATCATGAAATGAATCATGATATAAATCATGAAATGAATCATGAATCATGAATTGAATCATAAATTATGAATTGAGTCATGAATCATGTATCATGAATTGAATCATGAATCATGAATTTAATCATGAATTGAATCATGAATCATAAATCATGAAATGAATCATGAAATAAATCATGAAAAGAATCATGAATCATGAATTGAATCATAAATCATTAATCATGAATCAAATCATGAATCAAGAATCATGAATCATGAATCAAATCATGAATCATGAATCATGAATTGAATCATGAATCATGAATTGAATCAAGAATCATGAATCGAATCATGAATCAAAACATGAATCATGAATTGAATCATGAATTGAATCATGAATCATGATTCATTTCATGAATCATGAATCAAATCATGAATCATGAATTGAATCATGAATCATGATTTGAATCATGAATCATGAATTATGAATCTAATCATGAATCATGAATCATGAATTGAGTCATGAATCATGAATCATGAATCATGAATCGAATCAT